>NC_056732.1:477915301-478112801 GCF_019279795.1 Protopterus annectens | reverse complement strand
AGTCAATGTATGTAGGTGAGGGTAGTAAATGTATGACGGTCAGGACAGCAATTAGTGAGTTACTTCAGTCCCTCATCCCTTAGGTCCATTGCTGAATGGGCACATGTAAAGAGAAAAGGCAGACTGCTGACACTGAAGGAGGTCATGAGACCATAGTGGTATCAGCAGTCTGAGTGGGCAGCCAGCACAGCTATGGGACACTACAGATAACCAACATCTGGAGCCCCATGCCAGTCCTTGGCATATTAGTGGAGCGGCAGTCCTTACCCTGCTTCTTCTCTTTACATGTACCCTTTCTGTGCCCCCTTGTCAGTGTCCACCCATGCTTTATTTCAGGTAAGGTAAGACTGTCTTCTGCTGTTCAGATGTTTACAGAATGCGTTCATGCATGGCTTGATGCACAGGGTCGGTGGATCGACAATCTGTCAAAATGGCATCACCGCAGAAGATGTTCACCTGTTCAGAAGGGATGGCATTCACCTAACTGAGGAGGGCATTGCATTGTTGTTGACCAACCTCCACAATGGCGTGAGGAGAGCCATGCAAGATTGCTAACATGCAGCTTGTGAGAAGAATGGAAAACACCCATGACCAAGTCGGACCAGTATAGTAAGTAAAACACTATTATGAAATGTGTTGTGTAAAATTAATTTCTCTGAGCTTGGCAAATAACTGTTATGGAAATTATGATTCTTTTTTCATATTTTGATAAATAACTTTGAGCATCTGAATGTGCCAAGTAATATCTAATTTTCAAGACAGTATTGCTGGTTCCAACATGGTAAAAAAATTGTGCCTGTATGTTTGACACATGTGCAGATATCAAAGTTTGTTTGGGACTTACGGTTTTGGAAATTATGATTTTTTTCATATTTTGGTAAATAACTTTGCAAGGGAGCATCTGAATGTGCCAAGTAATATCTCATTTTGAAGACAGTATTGCTGGTTCTGACATGGTAAAAGAATTGTGCCTGTATGTTTGACACGTGCAGATATCCAAGTTTGTTTCGGACTTAGGTTATGGAAATTATGATTTGTTTTCATATTTTGGTAAATAACTTTGCAAGGGAGCATCTGAATGTGCTAAGTAATACCTCATTTTGAAAAGATTATTTATAGTTCTAACATGGTAAAAGAATGGTGCCTGTATGTTGTACTCATAGGCAGATATCAAAGTTTGTTTCAGACTTAGGTTATGGAAATTATGATTTTTTTTCATATTTTGGTAAATAACTTTGCAAGGGAGCATCTCATTGTGTGAAGTAATACCTCATTTTGAAGACAGTGTTACTCCTTACATCATGGTAAAAGAACAGTGTCTAGGCACTGTACACACGTACAGATATCACAGTTTGTTTAGTCTTGTACAAATATGAAAATTATACATTTACAATACTTCTCATTATTATGCCCATATCTTTGCGAGGGAGCATGGTAATCACACAAATGATGCGTCATTTTGAAGCTGACATTCAGATGCACAACTTCTACACTGATATGTAGGCTCTGTCTGTTACAGGTGATGAGATATTATGCTTTGTTTATTTATCAATTATGAGAAATAATATATTAATCATATTTCTGTGAATATCTCATGAAAGGAGCGTCACACAGTAATGGTTAAGGTATAATTTTAAAGCTGACATTCATACTAACAAATTTAATTCAAATTGTATGGGTCTGCATGGTACATAGACCAATATATTGTGCTTTGCTTTTCCAAAAAGTTAAAAAATTTGCACAATATCAGCATTCCTTGCCAAATATTTAATAATGACTTTGATATGCACTATCAACATTTACACTGTTGGAAAGGTCAGTGTCTGCTGAACAACTTTCGCGTTTACATTTTTAGTGTAGCTCTTATAGTTAAAGAGTTATGAACATCTGTTTTCTGTATAGTATTACAAATGGATTTTCTGAAAATGAGCTCAGACTGCACTGTTGTTCCTATGGTGGAATTAAGCAGGCATTCTGAGCTGCTCCGGAGTGAAGGAGGTAAAAGTTGGGCCTAGAAGAAAGATTGTAGGAAAGTTAGGGATAGGTAACCAGTAGGGGGGGGTCAATACACAGAAAGGAGGAAGGAGTGTTTGGTGTCAATGGTTTGGAGAAGGAGAGGAGGGAGTTATGCAGGAGTTGGGTGTGGCAAAAAAAAAAAACAGGAAGGGGTAGAAATCAGAGGAGGGGATTGTGCAATGGAGAGGAGTGTAAAGGAAATTATATGGGGGGTGGGTGTGCAAGGGTGGGTAAGGGAGTGGAGGGAGCCCGAGCGTAGGGAGGGCAAAAGGAGCGGGTTTAGCCAGGAAATGGCAGTCACCACAAAAAACAATCAGCAGGCCAGGAGGGAAACAGTAAGGAGCAAACAATGAGAGTCAGCAGATAAGTAGAAGAGGTGGGGAAGTGTAGACAGAGAGGGAAGGGATGTTATAGCAAGGTATACAAGGATATTCACAGTAAGATAAAAACAGTTAAAAGGAAAACACAAACAGAAAAACAAGAGAGTACAGCTAACTAAGAGGGTTGGCACTAGGGTAGTGACTAATTTATTGATGGCAGAGAGAGACAAAGAGGCAAGGTTTTTAAACAGCTGAGTGTTGGGGGGTTTATGAAAAGACATCAATATATGCTGGACAGGGGAAGATAGCATTGGTTGTCTGGCTATCAATGCAATTGGGGAAGCCAGGCAGTCAGCCTGAGGTTTGCCACATCTGGGTGTATCGTGTCTGTCAGGTGAGACAGAAGGTCCAGTAACCAAGGTGGTTGAATCAGGTGAAGCCAAAGAAAAGGAAACCAAATCTGTTGAGGCCAATATGGAGCAATCAGGATGACTGTTCTTCAACCTGGAAGCTTTCTGAAGGAATTTTGGAATTAAAGGAAAGGGTGGATACGCATACAGGAGACTGGGGGGGGGGGGGGGGCAATTGTGAAATACAGCATCCCTCAGAGATTCCCCTTCTAGGGGAATTAGGGTAAAGTAGCTGCTGCACTTGCTGCTCAGGGGGGAAGTGAATAGATCGCAGCAAGGCTGGCCCCACTGACAGATGATCTTGTCCACAATTTTCTTGTTAAAGGACCATTTGTGTGGTAGAAGAATGCACCTGCTCAATTTGTCTGCTGTCACACTCGATTCCCCCAGAATGTGTGTTGCTAAGAGAAAGCGGTTGGAAGAGATCGCCCACAGCTACACCCTGTCAGCTTCTCAACACAATGGGTAGGATTTCGTTACTTCTTGTTTGCTGATGTACCAGACCACTGACACGTTGTCCATTTGTATCCCAATGGTCCCTAAGGGGAGAGCATTCTGGAATGCCTGGAATGCTAACAGCAGTGATTTCATCTCTAGGACATTTATATGCAATTTGGCCTTCTCAGGGAACCAGGTGCCTTGAACTGTCTTCACTACATAATGCTCCCTACCCTAACCAGGAAGCATCCGTGGTCACTATGGCCTTGGGTTAGGGGAATTGAGTGATGGCCTAGAACAACTTGATCTGACTGAATCCACCATTCCAGGTGTCTTGCACATCTCAGTGATTCCTATCTGGTAAGACACATACTGGTAAGGAATTGAACACTGTGTAGCCAGCATCTACTGAAGAATACTCATGTAAAATCTGGCTAGCTGTACTAATGTTATTCCTGCTGCCATTGATCCCAGGGCTTGAAGGACCAGGCAAGCCAAAATCATGGCCTTGCAGATTATCTTTTTGACATGTAACCTTACCTTTCAAACTCTCGATAGTGGTAGGGATGCAATGGCAGTTTTCTTATTGAGAATTGCTCCTATAAACTCTAGGCTCTGAGTATATTGCAGATGATATTTCTCGTAGTTTATGGTTATCCCCAGAAGAGAGCAAGTCTGGAGAACCGGGTCCTTTGCTAATATGAGCTGATGCCTGTTTGGAGCAGATATAAGCCAGTCATCTAAGTATGGAAACACTCAGAATCCCACCAGTCTCAAATGAGCTGCTACTACTGCCATGCATTTGGTAAAAATCCTGGGGGCTGTGGTGAATCCAAATGGCAGTACTCTGAACTGGTAATGGCTGGCTCCCAGCCAGAAGTGCAAATACCTTCTAGATCATCTGTTCATCTTTATATGATAGTACGCATCCTGAAGGTCTATCAAGCACATCCAGTAGTCCTTGCCCCAAAAAAAGAGAGAATAGACTGAACCGTGACCATCTGAAATTTGGTTCTTTGAACTGTCTTGTTTAGTTTGGTGAGATCCTGAAATGGTGTCCAGTCCCTTATTTTCTTTGGCAGTAAAAAAAACCTTGAGTAAGTTCCGGATTCTATTTGGTCTGGTGGGGCCTCTTGGATGAGTCTTTTTTTTCTAGCAACTTTTGTATTTGAATTGCTGCTTGTTCCCTCTACTGGAAGGAGCATGGGGGATGTTTCTTGATATTGGAGGTGGAAGGGAAAAGGGTATTATATGTCCTCTGCACCCAAGTATCTTTTCTTATATCTAGCCAGGCTCTCTGGTGCAGGGATAATCGTCCCCTGACCACCTTCAGAGGTGAGCAATCAGGCCTCCTTTCAGGAGAACTGGTAGGGTTTGTCAAAGAATTATTCTCTGGAACCCTGTTTATGCAGGCCACCTCTGCCATGTGGGTGGTGACGTCCATTAGAGTTCCCTTCTCTCCCTCTGGGGGAAACTCCTCCACGTGTGTCCTGGAAAGGACCCTGAGACTTTTTGAACCACATTTTCTGAGCATCTCACTGATTCCTAGAAAAGGTTTCTTGAGGGGTCAAAGAATGTACTCCCGTGGCACACAGGTGTCTTTCCATCCTTCTCACACCTGGTTAGAGTGTCCTTTACCCTGGGGCCAAATAAAGATGTTCCATCAAAGGGGGCATTGACAAGAGAGGATCTGAAGGGTTCAGCAACTCACACAGGTGCATCCAGGCATGTCTCCTTATAGAAATGCTTGAAAACCTGCTGCCCTTGAAGTTCCCTCTGCTATGTTTGAGATCAACCTTATGGATGAATCAGATATAGACTGAAGGGTAGTCAGCTGAGTAGTTACAGTGGCCTGAATTTCTTCAGAAACAGCACTTGAGCAGGTATTTGATAACTCCTTAACCAAATCCCTCTGTAATCTGGTAAAATGTGGCAAGTAGTTGAGAGACCTCAGTGCAAAAGTGGATGAGGCATATACACATTTCCCAAATCTGTCCATTGCCTGCAAGTCCCCGTTGGGACCCAGGTGATCTCCTGGAAGGCTGTTAAGCCGAGGCGCTAGAGAGGTTTTGGTGTGTCTTAATAAAAGGAAAAATCTACTGGCTCTGTCGTTTGGATTTATTTTGCTTCTGTATTGTGGTTCGGTACCAATATCCTGTACAGTCTCCAAGGAATGGGTTCTATAGTGTTTGAATCCTTCCACACCTGCTGTAAGATCAAATCAATGAGCTCATCAGCAGACAGAGTAACCCAGGAGGTAGAGGGTCCAGTACCAAAAGCCTCAAGGAGAACAGATTGCTCAGACGTTGGGTTACTGGGCATCCAGCCACCTCTCTGATTAAGGATTTCCAGGATGTCTCCAAATGAGACATCTTCAGGAGGTGACCATGGGGACCCTTCAACCTCATAGAAATCTGCATTCTCTGTGATGGACTCCTCTGCGGAGTCATTGTGCTTTCTCTTGTGCATCCTCTTTCTGGGAGCCTCCTCACTGGTATGCTCTGGGGAGGCATCAGAAAAGAAAATAATTCCCTGAGGGGGAGCCTGGCTTCTGTACTGACTATCCCAGTGAAATGAGTTGGTGAGGCTTTAAGTGCTGGGTCATCATGGTAGAATATTTTGTATCTGTGGGGGAAGGGTCCATCACAACTGCTCGAGCAGAAAAGACCCTCTTTGCAGCCTCAAAGGCAGAGCGGCCTGGAGAAGAAGAAGACATTGGACCATCCAAAAGGACACAATTCTGGATTGTAGCCTTCTCCCGCTCCGAGGGCAAAAATCTTAGAAGCAGAATCCGGAGCCAAGATGTCCAGTACTGAGGCTCCAAGGTGCAGAGATGGCTAGAAAAATCTCGGAGTCGAATGCAAGACCTCGGACTCGACAGGTAGGCTATGGCTCTGATAGCTCTGGATCCAATGGGACTGGAGCTCTCAGGGATAATTTTGGATCCAAAGATAAGGGTATCCTCAGATCTGAAACTGACAGATCCAGACAACTCAAATCCAGACACTCTGACCCTACAGATGTAGTCAGAAGGGGATAGCAGCAACAAAAGCACCAGCTCACAAACTCTACTAAAAAAGAACAACAACGAACTGGAGTCACCAAGCACGATTTAATGGAAATATCTGTCTCTGACGTCTCGGCCTTCGCCTTCAAGGAGTACAAAATACATATGGAGCACTTTCTTTATATACACACCAAATCCACAAATTAAAAGCAATTAAACAATCAATTAATTAAAAAATCAATTAAACTAACAGCATTCTCCAATTAAAATCCTCATTTAGACCTTTAGGACATAAAGTTTTAAATTTTAATATATAAATAGTTTCTTTATATTGTAACATTTGTTTAATTTTAAATTGGTCACATCCACATTCACGTAGTTGCTCTAAAATAGTAGCTTGTAACAATTTATCATCATTATGGTGCTTTTCAAAAAAGTGTCTGGCAACAGGACTTTCAATTTTATTATTAATAATATCCCTAACATGTTCCAACAAACGAACCTTAAAGGGTCTTTTAGTCTCCCCTATGTAAACTTTATTGCAGGGGCATCTTAATGCATAAATTACCCTCTCAGTGTGACAACAAAAATGATTATTAGATTTAAAAGGAATATTATTAATGTAATTAAAACTGAGGGTAATATACCTGCATGCCTTACATTTGCCACACTGGTAGGTCCCTTTATGCCTGATGTTACTATCAATAGTTACTATTGGATGGTTAAACCTACTTTTAACTAGAAAATCTTTAATGCTTCGTCCCCTTTTAAATGAAAATTTAAGACTAACATTTAACCAAGACTTAACATTCTCCAATGTACTGAACAATTTCCAAAACATAGAAACCATATTAATGAACTCAGATGTATAACATCCGTATGTAGTAACAAAATATATGACTTCTTGTGATTTCAAAAAAGACTGATTTATAAGGGAACCCAACTTTCTATCAACTACCGTATTATGCCTCTGAAAACTCTGTTTACGTGTATGTAGTTTATTATAGCTATCATCTAAGATAGCTATGTCGTACCCCCTTGATAAAAAGGAATCATACAACAGCTCAATTTCATTATTAAATTCCATAGTTTCATTACATAAACGGGATATGCGTAACATTTCCCCATAAGGTAATGAGTGTAACGTATGAGGCACATGTCCACTGGTACCGTGGACATATTGTGTTAAACCTCCAAATTTCCTATTAATTGAAGTGATTAGTCTGTAACCACTTGAAATATCTAGAACCACATCCAGAAACGGTATTCTGGTATCTATAATAAGGCCATCAAAATCCAAACCAAATCTATTTGATTTCAGGTCTAATATAAATTGTGAGGCCTTAGCCTGTTCCCCTTCAACTAAAAAATTAAATCATCAACATATCTATAGTACCTAACAACATTGTTATGAAAAAAAGTACAGTTTTGTACCTACCATAAATGTAGATGTTCGAGGATCCACATTGCTGCAGTCCTAACTATTGGGTAGTCCGCTGTCCAGTCGGCCCGAATACCAAAGTATATGGCTGACGTCGGTCAGGGCGCATTAGACTGACGTCAGTACGTCAGGGTACTAATGCGCATGACCGACGTCATATCCTCAGTCTTTTCTTGCCCCAGATGTCAGAAGACCCTGAAAAGATAAGGTCAAAAGCCAAAATCTCCCAACATATCTGCACCAAAAAATATATACAAAATATACAAAATTAGCAGAATATAACCTCACCTACACAACCACCCCTAAACACAGAGGGGAAGGAGGGAGGGTAAATTGGACTGCAGCAATGTGGATCCTCGAACATCTACATTTATGGTAGGTACAAAACTGTACTATGTTCTTCATTCCACATTGCTGCAGTCCTAACTATTGGGTAGAATCCCAAAGCAGAGGTAAGGGAGGCTGGCAAATCATAAAGAAGCAGGAACTGACAACATGCCTTGCAAAATAGCTGTGGCAAAACCAGCCCTAGACTTAGAGTAGAGAGGAAGGTGATAATGCTTAGAGAAAGTATGCACTGAACTCCAAGTAGCTGCCTCCAAAATATCCTTAGTTGCCACCCCTCAGAAATGCTGTTGAAGTGGCAGTAGCCCTAGTGGAATGAGGCCTAATCCCAGCTGGAATCTCCTTGCCATGATGGGAATAACAAAATGTAATGCAACACCCAATCCATCTAGAAATAGTTTGTTTTGACACAGGCTTGCCCTGAGAACTCAAAGCAAAAGAAACAAACAACTGCTGAGACTGCCTAAAATCCTTAGTCCTGCTCAAATAATAACGCAATTGCCTGTGTACATCTAAAGTGTGCAAAATCTTTTCCCCTTTATTTTGGGGAATCTGCATAAAAAGTAGGCAAATGAATAGTTTGGTTTAAAGCCACACTAGAAACCACCTTAGGCATAAAGGAAGGATTAGTAAGTAAAGATACTCTATCCTTATGAAAAATCAAAAAAGGCTCCACTGCCATAAGGGCCTGCAACTCGGAAACCCTTCTTGCAGAAGTAATGGCCAACAAAAAAGCAGTCTTCCATGACAAGTATTTCAATTCAGTAGTAGCATTGAGGCTCAAAAGGTTGTAGAGTAAGTTTCTCCAACACAAAATTGAGATCCCAAGCAGGAGTAGGAGCTCTACGTGGGGGTCTTATATTCTTTGCCCCTCTAAGAAATTGCTTGAACAAAGGATGCAAAAACAGCGGTGGGTCACAATCATAGTGAGCTGAAATTGCTGCAGCATGAATCTTAATGGAAGAGAAAGACAAACCTTTGTCCAATAACTCAGTAAGATATTGAAGAGCCACACTCAAATTTGGCTCAGAAATCTCCAAATTGTTTGCTGCACTCCAAAATAAAAATCTCTTCCATTTTTCTGCGTACACTTTCCTTGTACTAGGTCTCCTGGCTTCCATAATCACATTTAAAACTTGTTGAGGAAGTTGAGACCTGCTGTCTTTCAAAACAGAATATGCCAGGCTGTTAGATGAAGAGAGTGAAGCTTGACATTGAACAGGTGACCGTCTCTCTGAGACAACAGGTGTGGAATCAAGGGTAAAGGCCATGGAAGCTTCTTTACCAGACTCCTCAGTAATGGGTACCAGTGCTGCCGAGGCCAATCTGGAGCTATTAAAATCATCCTTGGCTTGTCTTGTCTGACCTTTAGAAGCACCTTTGGAAGAAGAGGCAGAGGTGGAAACGCATACACATGAAGATTTTTCCAACTGAAAGAAAGAGCATCCACTTTCCAAGCTGTGTGATGAAACCTCTTTGTGCAAAACTTTGGCAGCTGGTGGTTTAGTGGAGAAGCGAACAGATCTATGTCTGGAGTTCCCCAGGACACTGTCAACTTTTGAAATACATGAAGATCCAGTTTCCACTCGTGGGGATCCATGATTTGTCTGCTTAACACATCTGCTAAGGAGTTCTGTGCTCGGCAGAAACCTTGCCTGAAGAGTTAGTTGCAAGCTGAGCGCAGTCTCCCATAAAATCATTGCTTGCCTGCACAATGGGTAAGAATGTGTTCCCCTTGTTTGTTGATGTACCACATGACAGTTGTGTTGTCTGTTAGAATCAACACCTGCCCTGGAAGAAGTAACTCCTTGAAAGCCATTAATGCAAACTGGACTGCTAACATCTCCTTCATGTTGATATGTAGATGCTGTAGTCTGGCAGGCCACTTGTCTTGTATCCACTTTCCATTTAGATGAGCTCCCCAAGCAATGTCTGAGGCATCTGTCGTTAGAATCTGACTCGCCTCTGGCCGGGTCACAGAGAGTCCCTTGTTTAGGTGACATTCCTGAGCCCACCACCAAAATTCCTTTTGAATGCAAGGTATTATTTGAATGACAGTGTCCAAATCCTGGCAGTGCTGTGTCCATACATTTTGAGATACCATTGTAGCTTCCTCATATGCAGTTTGGCATTGGGAAGCACCAGAATACAAGATGCCATGAACCCTAAGGCTTGAAGGACTGTCCTTGCAGTCAGCCCGGACTGAAGAGATAGTTGATGGAAGTAACTGGAAAGATTCTTTTGTTTGTCCGGGGTTAAAAAGGCCATCTGGGCTGCTGTATTCAGTCTCACACCCAGAAAGCACATGTCTTGAGAGGGTACTAGACTGGACTTTATTTCATTCACAGAATACCCTAGGCATCTTAGCACTGCTATGACATATTCCAAATGCTGTAGAAGGTCTTCCTTTTCTTGAGCCAGAATCAGGCAATCGTCCAAGTAAGGATAGATTTGAATTCCTTTTAGCCTGAAGTAAGCTATCACTGGAGCCAGAACCTTTGTGAATACTCTGGGCGCAGTAGATAAGCCAAAGGGCAATGCAGAGAACTGATAATGAGAATTTCCAGCTCGAAAACGCAGATACTTTCTGCAACTTAGTCTTATAGGCACATGAAGGTAAGCTTCCTTGAGATCTAAAGTTACCATCCAGTGATCTTTGCCCAGCTGAGGTAAAAGCTGTTGTAACGTCAACATTTTGAACTTGGGAATGTCCAGATAAGTGTTGAGGATAGATAAATCCAAAATTGGTCTCCACGTAACAGGCGAGAATAAAATCCTAGGCCCCTTTCTGGCACAGGAACCGGCTGAATGGCCCCTATTTGGAGTAACAGAGAAATTTGCTTGTGAGCCTCTTGTCTTTGTAGAGGAGGAATGTCTGGCATGCCTTTGAAAGGAGGCAAGGTATAGAAATAAAACCTGTAACCGTGGTGAATGATATCCAGAACCCATCTGTCTTGGGTAATTAAATCCCAATTTTCTTTGAAAAGAGACAGCCTTCCTCCCAACGGTGCTGCCAGGCGAGAATGAACTGGCAGCTGAAAAGGCAGGTCATTGGGTCTGCTTACGAAAGGACTGACCCCTGCCCTCACCAGAAGTCTGAGCAGGGGAACTCCCTGTCCTAGGCCTAAAAGAACCCTGAGCTCTGCCCCTACCACGTCTAGACCTACCCCTAGACTGGGAATCATAAGCAGGATAAGTCCATCCCTTAGCAGGCCAATTTCTACTAAACTTCGGAGGCTGCACCTGCAAAAATCTTTAACAGTTTGCATAGACTTAGCCTTGTCCTCCATTTTCTTCAAAACTGCTTCTACAGGCGAACCAAACAACACATCAGACTGCAAAGGAGCATCCAAAATCCGTGTCTTAACATGCTCAGCTAAATTCTGATCTCTCAACCAGGCGTGCCTACGAAGAACAGAACCAGTGGCAACCACCCTGGAGGAGGCCTGCACAGCATCAAAACCACATTGCAAGGAATGTTTACCCACCTGTTCAGACACATGAACTAAATCCTGCAACTCTTTACACTCAATACCTTCCGCCAGAGCATCCACCTTAGATTTCAACTGTGAAAGAAGATAATTCTGATATTTTAACATGTGAAACTGACAATTCAACGTGCTCATGGCTAAAGTGGAAGAAGTATACACTTTCTTTCCCCATCTATCCAAAGCCCTTGCCTCTTTATCAGGAGGGACAGGATTTTTAACAACTGAGGCCTTCACACCTTTAGGCCCCTGAGAGACAGTTTCCGGGTCTGCCCTAGGACTCTTAAAAAGATACTTATGAGCTTCAGGCACCCTATAATACCTATCCGGTTTAACTGGGGCAGGAGGCAAAGAATCAGGATTCAGTGAAGCCTCTGCAAAAACATCTTCCACCACATTCAAAACAGGAGGTATAGCTAAAGGCCTATGCTGGGGTAAAAACAAGAATTCCCTAAGCCTTTTCCTTGAATCAGAGAAATCTTGACCTTCCCATTTAAAATGCTCCCTCATGGAATGCAGAGTCTCTGAAAATGAAAAATCCTCAGGAGGAGAAGCTGAAGGAGTAGAATCATCCACATCAGAATCAGAATACGGAGGGTACTCCTGCAAGTCTTCAGCCGAAGACTCAGAAGCCTCCGAGCAGTGCTCAAAACTCTCAAACTCAGGTTCCACCCTAGGCCTCTTATCAGGAGGGGGCATAGAACCCCTTATCATAGTAATCAAATCCTCTGCCATTTTAAGCATATGTTTCTTAGGCAAAGACCCAGAAGCACTAGGAGAAACCCCCACTGAAGCAAAACTTGGCCTGCCCCTCAAAGAAGCCTTGGAAGCAGAAGGGGAGGCTCTAACCACCTTAGGAAGAGAGGGAAGAACAGCCACCTGAGAAGCCCCCTCAGCCTGGCCTACTTCCTGAGAGGATACATCCTGTAACAGTAAAGTCTCTCCCTGAGACTCCAAAGAAACACCTGGCAAAACCTCCGGCTCCACTGAGCCCTCTAAAGAACCGACGTCTGGGACTGTCGGTTCTTCCACTCTAGGCTTTGCTGTTTTGTCCTTGCGCTTTTAGCGAAGCGGCCGGAGCATCCGACGGCATTTTATAATTACAACGCTTCCCAAACACTAACCTGGCACAGTCTAACCTTCTCTTAATAGAGCGTTTGTTAAATCTAGCACAAGAGCGCTATCCAACAACGTCGTGCTCAGGCCCTAAACAAGGTATACACAAAGTATGGTAATCCCTATGAGGTATCTGTTTCCCACAAGAAATACAGTTATTCACTTTTTCTGACATCCGGTTAAATACTGAGGCAAGAAAAAACCAAAATATTCCCCAACGGGGTACTTAGCCAACTTTGATTCGGTCTGAAACTCTGGCTTCAGAAACTTTCAGAACGCCAACCTGCACTCACAAAATTGCTTCTGCATCGGACCATGCGGCAAAAAAGACTGAGGATATGACGTCGGTCATGCGCATTAGTACCCTGACGTACTGACGTCAGTCTAATGCGCCCTGACCGACGTCAGCCATATACTTTGGTATTCGGGCTGACTGGACAGCGGACTACCCAATAGTTAGGACTGCAGCAATGTGGAATGAAGAACATCTTATGTTTGTAAATATATTCAAACTCAAAGAGACCCATCGCCAAATTAGCATACATGGGGGCAAAGGAGGCCCCCATGGCTGTCCCTTGTTTCTGATGGTATAAAGTGTGATTAAATTCAAAATAATTGTTAGTTAATGAAAAATATAACAATTCAATAATAAATTCAGAAACAGGGGAAGTACCTAAAAATCTCCTTAAGGCTTCCATACCAAACTGATGATTAATGTTAGTGTACAAACTTTTGACATCCACCGTCATCCAATACATATTTTTGTTCCATTTGATGTCACTAACTTTATTCAAAAAGTAAAATATATCTGTCAAAAAGGAAGGCAACTTTTTTACATAAGGTAGCAAATACTTGTGTAAAAATATTCCTAAGTTATGTAAAAAATAGTTACGTCCTGAAACTATTGGACGACCAGAAGGTTTCACTAGATTTTTGTGAATCTTAGGTAGGCAGTAAAAATACGCCATACTATGTCCTTCAGTCTGAAACTTATTCTTGACATCCTTCTTATCAAAATATCCCAATCTAAAGCCTTTCTGTATAAGGTCATTATATTGAGAAATTGCCAAATTATAACTATCAAGGTTACTGGTCTCATATGTAGTATTATCATTTAAATGCGACATGCACATATCAAAATAATCATATACATTCAGCACCACAAGTTTATTCCCCTTGTTGGCAGGTTTAAATACAATATTATTATTTTTACTTAGTTCTTTTAGAATATTCCATTCCCGATAAGACATATTATATTCAATGTTGTCCCTATTCTTCATAAATTCTTCATGGTTAATTTCCACAGAATGATTTACCATTTTAACAAAATTAGAGATTTCATAATTAATAACTTTAGGTGTAAAATTGCTGTTAGACGGAACATTATTGGTATTAAGCTTTATATATGCATTGCACGGTTCATCCGACACACAAGAATAAAAGCTATCATCCGAACTGGAGACACTAGAGTCCAACATATTTTGCTCACTATCAGTATTTAAACTAAAAAAAATACTTCAGAAATAATTTCCTACTGAATCTAAATACGTCCATTTGCATGTCATAAAGTCTGGAAACAACTGTTGGAATAAATTTTAGCCCCAATTTTAGAACTAAAAGTTCGTTGTCATTAAACACATAATTAGACAAATTAACAACATAATCGTCCTTATTGTTAGAGGTAAAATTACCATCTACCTCTTTTATAGCCGCCCCGTCTGGGCTGCTCTGAAGAGAAGTTGTCTGCATAGTCCCTTTGTCGTTTTTGTCTTGATGTGTCCCTCTGGGTTGATGGTTGATCAGTACGAAAATTCTGTTTTAAATGTTCCGGATTTTCAGCTGCTGGTAAATGAGGAAAATCTGTATCTATCTCTTCGTCTTCCCACGAAGTATAGCCATTCTCTGATGCTGATGCTGAAGAGTTTAACGGACGTGTTTTACCTGCTTCCTGTTGGAACCTCACATGCTTACGTCCTCTACCTCGATTGGTTCTTGACAAAAAAGCCTTGTTAAGCTCATAGTCACGTAAATCTCTGATCAGTTTCCCTTTCTTTCTTTCGATAAGTGTCAGTTCATAGTCTTCCCACATCTTCGTCAGTCAGGCTTCTAGAAGAATGAGCAGATAGGGTATAATGAGATTTGGGGCACTTCAAAAAAGGCAAAGATACTCTGTCTGGGACAAGATCCAGGGAGGGAGAGTACCTTACTCTAAGTAAGGGCTTAAATGCCAAGGTTGTTGATGTTGGATCTGATGACCTAGGCACTGAAGACTTAGAACTTGTTGGATCCTATTTCCAAGCATTTGGATCTGAAGTGGTCAGATCAGATGATTTTTCCAATTTCAGATCTGTAGTCAAGGCAGGATCCATAATCTTCAGTTTCTTAAGATCCAAGGTTGAGACTGGATCTTTTGTTGATATTTTTCTTAAGGTATCCGAGAAAGATGAAGTAGAAGGCCTCGTAGATGAAGATTTCCTCAACTGAGACTTAGTAGAAGTACCTTTAGAAATAGTTTCTCTGAAATATCTTTTAATATCAATTTATTTTTTCTTTCCACAAAAGCATGTGGATTGAAACTGTGGCATACTGAACAGTCTTCCTGCAAGTAAAGAGGCCCCAGACAATAAACGCATAGAGTGCAGGCATCAGAGAGATGTAACTTTTGGCCACACTTTACACACAATTTGAAACCTGCCATTTTTTCCGCCATAGTAAAAAGGGCAGAATGGAAGGCAAATAGGGACAACAATAACAGTATTAAGAAAGTAAGTAATTTCTTTTTAAATAGGAATAGAAATTGAAGAATTTAAGTAGAACTATTCAAACAGAACTATGTAAAAAGAAGATGGGGAGTACTAGCAATGGTACCAAAGAACTACTTACGTAGGACGATTAGCGACAGACTAAAATGGGAAATCTCAGAAAGAAAAGCTATAAGTGACTGGCAAGAGTTTGATAGAAGAAAAAATATATATTGGAAGAGAAAGAAGGAAAAAAAAAAACAAAGTTAAATTCACTTATCTGAAAGGAAGCTCAAGAATATGGCTAGACCACATCTTTTTGCTGGAGTGGCAAATGAGCTCTGGGGAGATTATGGATGGTGCACTGTGGGTAAGGAAGAAGCTCGAGAGTTCCTGGTTGCTACGAGCTTTAGCAACAGCCAAGTCAGATCCAAGTAGCAGTAGGATCCTTTAACGGATCCTTTAATGGAGGTCTAACTAAAAAGGCCCCTTTGAGAAAAGTTTTACATAATTTAGAAGAAGCTAAGGTACAGCTATTTGCACCTAGGCAGAAGTTTGAAATGGCAGCCAACCAGACCTTAATAGAAGAAAAGCTAGCCCCCCTTCATTGAAAATTGAAGCTGAAAATTCAAGTATAGATTGCACAGGGAGAGAAAGGGGGTCCAGATCCCTGTTAAGTGCCAAGAATACAAATCTCTTCCATTTACTTTTGTAAATCCTTCTAGTAGAAGCTTTTTGAGAAGATAAAATATGATGGACCAGGGAGGAGAGCCTGGGCTGTCTAGCACTCAATGGAAATGGAGAAACCATGTGGTCAGTTTGAGGGCTGTTACATCTGGATGAGTCAACTCTGTCGGGTGAGACCGAAGGTCTGAGGTTGGATCCAATATCAAGGGCAGATGTAGAAGGTGAGGCCAGAAGAAGGGGAACCAAATTTGATGAGGCACCAGAAAGGGGCAATCAGGATAATTGTGTTCTTCAACCAGAATGCTTTCTATAGAAATTTAGGGATGAGAGGCACTGATGGGCAAGCATAAAGGATATCAGAGGGACAATCGTGGACTAGAGCATCTCTCCGTGACACTCCCACTGGACGGATCAGAGCAAATTGAGGGGAGACACAAATAGGTTGCAAATGGCTGGCCACACTGATGGAAAATTCCCTCCACTACTTTGATACTGAGAGACCATGCATGAGGCATCAAAATGGACCTGCTTAGTTTGTCTGCAATCACTTTGGTTTTCCCTGCGAAGTGCATTGCTGTTAGAAAGCAACTGGAAGAGTGGATGAGAGTTGGTTCCTCAAGGTTTGTTGATATTCCAGACCACTGACATACTGTCCATTTGAAAAGCAACTTTCCCAGATGGGAGAAAGTCTTGAAAGATCTGCAATGCTAGGAGAACTGCTCTCATTTCCAGTATACGGATATGTGTTTTGGACTCTTTGGGGGACCACGTACCTTTGACTGTTCTTCCCAAGTAGTGCCCCCATAGGGAGGCATCCATAGTCACTTTGGCTGTGGGCAGGGGGAGAACACATGGATGGTCTTCAGAGACTTATCTTGAATGAATCCCCCAAAGAAGGTACTGCTACATGCTGGGGTGATCTTGACTTCAGCTGTTAAAGGATGCTGAAGAATGGACTGTTGAGTTGACAAGGTCTAACAAAGTATTTGCATGTGAAACCTGGCCAGAGGAACGAGGGTGATAGCAGCTGCCATGGATTCTAAACCTTGGAAAATTAGTTATGCTGGAAGAGGAGAATTTTGTATTACTTTCCTGACCTGGGATCTCAGTGTCTGTATTTGAGCAGGAGGAAGAGAGGCTTTCTGACTGACTGTGTCCAGATGAGCACCTATGAACTCCAGACTCTGCGTAGGTGTAAGTTGTGAGTCATTGTAATTGACTGTGATGCCTAGATGGATGCACAACTGGAGCAAGTAGTCCCTTGCCTGTAGGAGTTTATGCCTGCTTGGGGGAGTGAAGAATCAGTCATCTAAGTATGGAAACACTCAAAATCCCAGCAGTTTCAAGTGAGCTGCTACCACTGCCACGCATTTAGTGAACATATAGGGGCTGTGATGAGACCAAAGGGAAATGCTCAGAACTGGTAATAACTGGCTCCCAGCCGGAAGTGCAGATATCTTCTGGAGTGTCTGTTCATTTTTATGTGGTAGTATGCATCCTGGAGATCTGTTGTGAATATCCCATTATCCTTTTGCAGCACACAGGCTAAATGGAAAGAACCATGACCATCCAAAACCTTGAATATCACAAACTGAGTTAGTTTGCTAAGATTCAGAATTGATCTCAAGTCTCTTCTTTCTTGGCAGCAAGAAGAATCTTGAATAGGTCCTGGATCCTCTCTGGTCTGACCTTCTGGATGACTCTTTTTACTAGCAGCTTTTCTAGTTTGAGTGTGGCTGCTTCCCCTCTGATTGGGTGGAACATCGGAGATTCTTTTCATTTGTGTATGAAGGTTTTGGGAAAATGGTACGATATAACCTTTGGATATAATTATCTGCACCCATGAATCTTTTGTTATAAATAGCCAGGCTTCTCTAGTGCCGAGACAAATGCCCCCTACTGACTCCAGAGGGTAACAGTCAGGCCTACCTCCAGAAGCACTGGTAGGGCTTGTCCGAGAAGGAATCCTGGAAGCCCTGGTTCTGTGTGCCACCTCTGCCACAAGCATGTCTTCCATTTGAGTTCCTCCCTCTGCCTCTGGGGGAACTATCCTGGGATTTGTGAAACCATATTTTTCTATCTCCCTACTGCTTCCTAGAAAAAGATTTTTGAGGGATAGAAAAACACACACCCACAGCAGACAGGGTCTTTCCCTCTTGCTCACATCTGGAAAGCATGTCATTTACCTTGGGACCAAATAAGGAAGACCTACCAAAAGGAGCATTGATGAACAAAAATTTAAAGGGCTCCACAAAATCACATAGTCGCATCCAGGCAGATCTCCTAATGGGTATGCCTGAAGCTGCCTCCTGTGAAGTACCTTCTGAGGCATGGGAGATCAGGCTCACGGATACATTAGAAATTGACTGGAGGGAGGCTAGTTGTGAGGAGACTATTTTGGCCCTTGACAGACATGGGCCCAGAAGGAGATTTGGAAAGTTTTTAGATCAAATCTCTTTGTAATTTTGCAAAATGCGCCAGGTAATTCAGTTGAAGCATACATGTGCTTACCAAATCTGTCCAAAGCCCTTGACCCCCTATTAAGGGGACAGACAGAAGAGCTATGTTCTGCAAGCTCTTTTTTGGTGGCTGCTGCCACAACCATGGCATCAACTGGGACCCATTGCTTTAGTGTGCCCAGTTTTTGGATGGAGCTAAAATTTTATCACATTATTTAGGGATTGACTCCACAGTATCCAGTTCCTACCACACCCAGTGAGAAACAAGATTTATGAGTTTGTCAACCGGGTGAGTCAACCAAGAAGTAGCTAGGCCAGATCAGAAAGCCACCAAGAACACCAATTCCTCCTGGGAGGGGGTATTGGAGGGCCAACCACCTTTTTCTTTTATGAGCTCAAGAATGTCCCCAAAGGAAATGTCTTCTGGTGGAGATCTGGGTGACCCTTCCCATTCATCTAAATCAGTGTCCATTGTGACAGATTCCTGAGGAGAATCTAGATGTCCCCCTTTACACGTTCTCTTCTGAGGGACCTCCCCACCCCACTGGGGTGGTCTGGGGAAGTACTGGAAGAGATGAAGATGTCCAGAGGGACTGACTAGAGACTTTATCGGGCTGGCTGTCTAAGTGGAATGAACGTGGCTCAGAACAGAGAAGCAAGGGAAGTAAAGTTATCTGATCCAAGGAGGGCATGGGTGTCCTTTTTCTAGATAAAAGAAGGTCCTCTCCACAACCTCAAAAGCAGAGTGCCTGGGAGAAACCAAAGTCAAGAGCAAAGGAGTTGATAATTCCCAAACAGTTGGTTCCTGCAAACTCACAAGCACTCCACCCAAGGAAGGAGTTGGATCCCAGCTGTCCAATGCTGAAGTGCAGATGCGGAGAGATGGATCTGATAGCTTTGGAGTCAGTCCCAACTCCCTAGATCTGGCGCTGACACTTCAGTTCAAGCATCCTCTGGCTCTGAAAGACACTGGGAAGTTACTGAAGTCAAAGAACAGACTGTCTTCGTATCTGATGAAGACACCCTCAAGGGTCTTGGATTCAAGGGCTCCAAAACAGTGGCTCTGATCAGAGAAGGAGAAACCAAGGTGGAAGTGGACAAAGGTTGGCTCACAGATAGGGTGGGTGTCAGAGCTGGGAGCACCTACATCTGGATCTGAGCTCTGACAAATGTTCTCATCATACTATCCACATCAGCCTCAGATAAGCTTCTGAAAAACCTAAAAGAAGAAGAGGAGGGAGGTCTTGAATGCCTGTGGGGAATCCCTCCATGAATGGTGAAGGGATCTGAGAAGTGACTGGATCTGTCATGAGGAGAGGTGTTTGGATCCAGGGTGATTTAGACTGAGAAACAATTGGATTTGAAGTGGCTGGATCTGATTTTTTAGACATCTTAGTTGGCAGCTCCGATGAAAGAGCAGACAGGGAGGGTGGCCTAATGGTTAGGGTGTTTGCCTTATAAGCACAAGGTGCAGGGTTTGAGTCTCATAAGGGATAATTGGCTAGGCTTAAAATGGCTTGCAAGGACAGCCTAGTGCTAATCTATGAACCCATGAACCTATGAGGATGGGCAATCTGGTGATCTCTTGAGTGAATCTTTATCCTTGGAAGCAGAGTCTGGATTCCACTTATCCTGTATTTTAGAGGGGAACTGAGCCCCAGCTACTGAAGCAGAAAAAGTAGAATGGAAAAGGTCTTTCCAAACTAGTTATTTGTCTTTGATCAGTAATGGTTCTTTAACTGAACCCAGAGCAAATAGTGCAATTTGTGTCTAAATGAGTGGGTCCCAAACAATATATGCATTCCCTGTGGGAGGGATTTTATGCCCACAGGAAATGCACTTTTTAAAACCAGTAGGCGTTTCAGCCATACTGGAGCAAATCCACAAAAAAAGGAAAAATTATTAAAGCAAGAACTAAAGCTATGTATGTGTATAAATTTACAGATATATATATATATATATATATATATATATATATATATATATATATATACACACGTTTACACATTTTTTATATGAAAAAGAAAACAGGAAAAAAGAATAAAGCAATTACCAACAATGACATTGTAAGGGATACTCTAATGTATAAGAAAAAATTTAAAATAACAATGTACCAACAGTGATACTACGTAGAAGTACAGAGAAAAACAGTAGCAGCTAAAAAGAGAAAGCTAGAAAAACTAGCAAGAAGGCAAGGGAGGTAGAAGAAAGTGAAAGTAAGAAAAGGAATAAACTTTTTCTAAATGTAACTCGTGACTACTTTGAAAATAACTCCCAAACCTCAACAGTGATAGGATCCACTTCTGAAGCCGAATGGTGGAAAACAGGATCTAAGGTATGTTAAGGTTGGTGGGCATTATGGGTAAAGGGAGGAGCTCGAGATATTTGGATCCAAGGATCTGGTAGAAGCGGTCAAGTCGGATCCAAGTCTCAGGTCCGAATCAATCAGTTGAGAAATGAATGAAAAGGACAACATCAGATCAACATTTACAATAGGAAATACACATTCAAACACACACACAAATTCACCTGACATCACAATTACCTCTCTTTTTTAATTTCTCTAAATCTTTTGATTTTTAATACTATGATGGGACTGGACCCCATTCCTAAGTCAAAGTATGATTAAAGTTCATGAAATTAGTATTGTTTCAATCTTTGATGCCAGCCAAAAGTGCTCTTCGCAGCAATCTCAATGTGCCCAGTAATGACTCCTGCAAATCGTATGGGGTTACATGGATTGGTAACATATCTAAATATGATTGTAGAGTCTTTTTTATAAGACCCGTTGCTCCAACTACTATTGGAACAGTCTGGGTATCTCTGCCTGCAGATCCTGATATTTTTTGACTTTGTGTCTCTCTGTACGCAAGACACTGTAGTCACTGGGTGTAGCGATTTCAATGATCAGTGCTAATTTTGTCCTTTCTTGGACCACTATATCCGGTTTTCTAGCATCTATCTTTTGAACTGTTGGTAATGAGGTGATCCCAAGTGATAAACATTTCATCATGTTCTATGATGCTTTGTGGCTCATGTTTCCAGTGTTTTTCAGCCACTTCAATACCATGTTTGCACAATCCCCAGTACAACAATCTTGCCACATTATTATGCCTTTCAGTATACAGTCCTTCTGCCATTAGTATGTCACAACCAGCAACAAAGTGTGGGACTATTTCCAATTCAGTTTTACAAAACCTACATTTGTCTGTTTCTCCCACATGGTCAATGGACTTTGTAAACCAGCGTGTGCATAGCCCACTATCTTGGGCTGCCAATATTAACCTTTCATCTCTTGATTTGAATTCACCTCTCCTTAACCATTCATGCATTCATTCCTGATCAACATGAGGTTCTTCCAGAGTTTTCTATACTTGCAACTATATTTATGCTTTTTCCACATTTCTTGCCTTCTCATCTGGTCCTTCACCTTATATTCTTTCTTTTGTTTTTTGGCACATTAAGCTGCTGCCTGATTTGTATCTATTTATAGGTTCATAGTAGGTACTAGGCTATCGGCCCTGGGGCCTATATAAGCCTAGCCAAAATGTTCCCTGGCTTTCACCACCCAAGAAAGTTATTTTCCTGCGCCCCTTACTAGCAGAGCCACAGAAGTGATCCCCAGGGTGAATTTCCTATTTCTCATCCAATTGTCGAGATTTTTCTTAAAGAGGGTTAATGAGGAGCTTTGTTGACATGAATGGGTTGTCTGTTCCAGAAACTGTTCCAAAACTGTTTACTGGTGTATGAATTAGTAACGTTACTCCACCCTTCTTGAGATCTATCCTTATAACTTCATACTTACTAAAATCTTGGAATAATAGACCACTGTAATCCCAAACTTCAGAGAAAGCTATTTTTTAACTGACGTTATTTTATAGTCAGATCAAGTTCTTCCTTTTTCCTTCTCACACAATGTGGATTTGCAGAATAATTGCCATTCTTTTTCTCCTTAACAATTCCTAATCTATTATCTTTCCAAGTATTATACTATCAAAAAAATCCTTATATTCCTTCTTAACAGTTGAATCAGATTATTCCCTTTATTGCTGAAATGCATTATGTCTGAACCAAGTATATTTCTTCTGGTTTGATTTCCATTCCTGCTTGACGCCAATATGCTTCTGCTAAATTAAGCCGAGAGGTCATCTTAGATTTATTCTTCTCATGTTTCAAAACTTTCACTACATTTGGGTCTTGTGAGGTCAGCAGATATGTGTTGAGTCCCACAACTGCAAATCTATACATGTAATCAATTTCAAGGAGGCCCATCCCTCCTTCAGAACGGGGAATATATAATCTTGGTATACACTGATTTTTATAAAACATCTGGTGAGCATAAATCATCCTTCTTGTTTTCCTATCTAATCTATCCCACACGTTTTGGGGCCAGTCAATCACTTCAAAACTGTAAATCAGGACAGAAAGAGCAAATTGATTTATAGCATGGATTTTGTTCCTAGATGTAAACACTGTTTTCAGAATTAATTTAAGTCTGCTAAAGTATTCCTTACTAAGTTTTATTTGCATTTGTTCATGTTTTATTATTGATCCTTCATCAGTTCCCATTTGCTCAAGTTTTTTTATATCATATTCTTGTCCAAAACTGATGTTTTCCTGGTGCTGCAGTTTTCCTGCTTTAAAGGTTGCTTTTGCATATTTATCAACATCAAATGACATTCTTATATATCATAATTTCATAGGTAGGTACTAGTCTATCTGCCTGAAGGTATTTATAAGCCTAACCAGAATGTGTTGGCTTTCACCACCTCCTTAGACTGGTTCCCTGTGCCACTTTCCAGCACAGCCACTAAAGTGATCCCCATCTGAAAAAGTTTTGACAACCTGCAGCTGTGCTTTCAGTTCCTCATCTGATGAACTATACAGTTTTAAATCATCGACAAAGAGAAGATGAGACTTCTTTACATTTTGTTGTTTTTTAAGAGCCAAATTGCAGCCATGGCCTAAGCTGTAAAGTAAACAGCTTAATGGGTTAATGGCAAGGCAGAATAGCAACATTGACAGAGTCAACCTGTAATATCCCCCTTTGAATTTTTATCCCTGGGATAATAATCTGTCCTTTATCGTGGCTTAATTGCAAAGTGGTCTACTACTGTTTCATGGTCAATGTAATGTAGTCGATCAGTGTAGGGTTTATCTTATACATTTTTAAGCACTCTTTTATCCATGAATGTGGGATACTACCAAATGCTTTTTATAGTAAATCCATGCCATACTTAAAGTATTCCCCTTTTTACAGTTCTCCAGTATGACTTTAACAACAAATGATCCTTTGTTCCATATGACGTTCTTTTATTGCCCTTTCGTTCTACTGCCATAACTGAGTTTTCTTCTAAATGTACACACAAAAAAAGCCACACAGATGAAGTCCACGTAGGTACTTTACTGCATAAAAACAATAAAAACACAACAAATGTAAGCGCTTTCGTAAGGCATCAATAACCAAACTTCCTCAGGCAAATTACCCTACAAGTGCTCAACATTTTATACAAAATGCACACCCCCATAATTATTAAATTAACCCCAGTTGGTAATCACATTAAATATACTGAAAACAACATTCAACATACACACAGAAAACAAATATTAAACTAATAAAATGTATATGTTAATATGTTTATATAAAATAAACCTAAAAAACTTTAACCAATTCACATGTAAAATAAAAAAATAGTATAGTTTATATGTCGTCAGAAGGCAAGTTATGGTCTATAATTTGTAGGGTAGATTGCAGGTTCACGCTTAGATATGAGCATTGTTTTGCCTGTTGTTAGCCAGGTTGGTGTCTGTTCCGGGTGCGCATATAAATAGTTCTTACTCATGGCTACATCTTCGTGCAAATATGTTAATACTTTTAACCAAAGGACTGCATCTGGATCTGAGATTTTCCAGTTAGAGGCTTTTCTTAACTTTGTTTCAATCTCTCTGGCTGTTACTTCATCCCATTTCATATCCTGCACCTTTGAACTTCTTAGTCTTTCTTTCACTTTTTCTGTCCATTTAGCATCTTTGTTATATTTCACAGGATCTTCATAGATATTTCTCTAAACTGCATCTATTTCTTCTTTCTTGGTGGTCTTTCAATTCCTTTTACCTTGTTTCCTAATTCTTTATAAAACTTTTTTGGTCATCAATAAATTGCTTATTTTGTACTTTTCCTTTATATTTATATGTGCATATTCTAAGTTTTTCCATCTGTGCTGAAATTTTTAGTTTGTTATTTGTGATAGTGCATGATAGATCTTGTTCTGTTCAAATACTGTGCATTGCTTTTATTACATTTATCTTTCTTAGTATTTTTGTTGATCTATTCCCTCTTCTATAGTCTTCTAACAGTGACACTTCTTGTCTTAATTGCTTTATAGTTTTCTCTATTCAATGCTTCCATGATGGTATTTGATTTCTCTTCTTCCTTTCCCTCACTACTCTTTGTTCTTGTAGTAGAACTTTATCAGTTATTAATTTAGCAGCACAGTAATATATCCTGTTTACTTCTATTACATCAATCACATGGATCTCTATGGAGAGCCCTAATTATTGCATTCACTGTTTTATCAGACTTCTGACTTTTTGGGTTTTATTGACCTTCTGCAGTCTATTTCTCTCATTGATCTTAACATATCTATCCATGTCTATTAAATCAAGCAACTCTTCTCTTAGCTCATTTTCTTCCAAATTAAGGGGACATTCCTTGTTTTTCATTTCCTGCAGGCATTCTGTATAAAGTTCTATAGCATCTTCCTGTGGCATCTTCTGTTCAATTTCATCCTGTGTCATCCATTGCTCTGTCATATTGGAACTCACTGGCCTATCACTCCTCAACATTGACTGCATCAGAGTTTCCACAGTCTCCTGTTCCTTCCCTAGCTGTCTAGCTTCAAGTGAACGTTTATACTGGTTTCCTGTGGAAGGCTCCAAAATATCTTGATATGGCACCTGACCAATTGCTTCCTGTTCCACTGGTTTCCCCTTAATTTGAATATCCACTGCTCTATCCTGTTGTGTTGCTTTCTGCATTTGATTTTCTACACTGAATCCTTCACTTTGTAGGTACTCCATAACCTCAGTTTCTATTTCTTTAACTTCTCCATTACTAATCTCCTTTTCTACTTTTCCTCTTTGTCTTTTTATTTTTTGTATTGTAAAGTTTTTCATGTCCGGATTCCTTTGCCTGTATTTCCCTTCAAATATCTTTGGTGCTGCTCTTTTTGTATTGGTTAGTTTTGCTTTCTCCTTTGCATAAATATTACACCATATTAAATCTCTTTTTCTTTCCCATGTTCATAATTCTTCTTCAGAAGTCTCCCGATCTTCCTGTTTCTCCTTACTTTGGGGACTCATTCCATCATGCTGTGATGTAACCTGTTAGACCTTCTACACCAAATCATTCACTTCCCAGGCATTCCATAACTTCAACTTCTATTTTTTAACTTCTACTTTACTAATCTTCTTTTCTACGTTCCATCTTTGTGATACTATTTTTATTGTGAAATTTTTCATATCCAGATGCATTTGCCTGTATACTATCTTTGGGGCTGCCTTCTTTATATTGATTAATTTGGCTTTTTCCTTTGCATAAATACTGCACCATATCAAATCTCTCTTTCTTTTCCATGTCCATAGTTCTTTTTTATATTTTTCAAATATCTCTAGGTTTTGTTGTTTATATTTTTGCACTTCCTCAGATGCTTCTTTTTCCAAACAGCTCAAAGTTTCTTGATCTATATACTGTTTTTCACAAATCTGTTGTACTAATGAACACAAATTTACATTTGAAGCTTCTGACAGTTTTTCTTGCGGAAGTGTATTTCTTTCCTCTAATTTCTCTTTTAATCATTTTGTATATGTTGTGTCTGGAAATTCTGAGCTTTTTGCACAATAGTAGCAAGACATAATTTCTTTCTTATCCTCAACAGTCCACTCTATAATCTTTATGAATCGGCCATGTGCAAAATTAACTTTATGGAAGAATTAGAAACGGATTGCAGGGTAGCCAACTCAAAAGTCACAGATGCTTGTATCTCATCAGAAATGGATCCTGAAAGGGTATCAGAGAGTTCCTTAATCAGGTCTCTCTGTAACCTGGTGAAATGTGCCAAACAGTTCAGAGACCTTAAGGCGAAGCTCGCTGAAGCAGAGACACGCTCTCCAAACCTGTTCATTGCCCGAGACTCCTTGTCTGCTAGATGCACAGTGAAACTCTCTTCAGTGAGTTCCTTTTAAGTGGCCGCCGCCACGAACATGGCATCAAGAGACACCTCTTTTGCCCAGAATTGTGTGTCTTCCGGTGCTGTCATAATCTTATATGGTCTCCTGGGGATTGGTTCAATGGTGTCCGGGGCATTCCATGCCCACCGAGACATCAACTCTATGAGCTCATCAGAGGGTGGAGTCTCCCAGGAGGTAGATGGGATGGTACCAAATGCCTCCAAGAATACAGGCTCCTCGGACGAAGGGTTGCTGAATTTCCAAACACCTTTCTGGTTCAGGATTTCAAGGATGTCTCCAAATTGGACATCTTCAGGAGGTGACCGTGTGGACCCTTCACCTTCTTCAAAGTTTATATCTTATGTGATGCATTCCTCTGGGGAGTCTAAGTGCTACCTCTTGCAGGTTCTCTTCTTAGGGACCTCCTCAGTGGGATGCTTTGGAGAGGTATCAGAAGAGGTTGGAACACCCTGCTGGAAAGCCTGGGGTTTCAGTACCAGCTATCCCTGTGGAGAGGATAGATAAGACTCCAAGCAAAGAAATGGCAAACCTGCAGACTGTGGATCCAAGGGAAAGGGAACCATCTTTGTCATGGAAGCAGACAAGACTCTCTCCATGACCTCAAAGGCAGACCCCCTCCCCAGAGAGGAATAAGAACCTAGATCTGAAAGGGCAAGCCTTTGGACTGTAGTACCTACATGCTCCAAGAAGAGCTCCCTCAAGGCCGAAGTCAGAGCCAAACTAACAAGTGCCAAAGCCCCAAGGTGTAGAGATGGCTCCAAAAACTTCGGAGGTGATTGTGACACCCTGGACCCGACAGCGTAGCACCGGCTCCAAGAGCTCTCAGGATACGATGGATCTGAAGAGCTCAGAGCAAGCTTCAGATAGGAGAATAAAAAAATTCTCAGATCTGATGCAGGCGGACCTGGAAGACTGAGATCCGAAGATTCCAAGACCAAGTTAGGGAGTCAGAAGAGGAATCTGCAAAGGGGGTGTAGTGGAAGGTTAGATCTCCTGAACCAGAGGGTTAGGAGCTGACAGGATGCTTGACATGCTCTGCAACAAGAGAAGCTTTCTCACTAACCTCTCCACATCTTCTTCCATAAGGCTCCTGGAAGAGTGAGTGGACATTATGGAAGGAGACTTAGGCCTCTCCAAAACAGGAGAAAGGACCCTGGAAGGAACAAGGCCCACTGAGGGAAATTATCTAGTCCTTGGAAGGGGATTTGACTCAAAAGTCAAATCCGATGGTTTTTGCATCAGATCCAAAGAAGTCTGATCTGACAGGTCCTTAGGTCTCTTAAGCTTCAGATATGAAGATGAGATTGGATCCGATAGTCCTTTTTTCTTTTGCTTTGGATCTGAGTAGGAAGTCGGACCAGACAATTTAAAAAATTTCTATTTAGGATCTGAGGAGTCAGTTGGATCCAAAAGAGGTCTTCTTTAGCCTTCTCCAAAGTGTTCACTGATGCTGAAGAAGTACTTGGAGAAGGAGATATAGTCTTGTTCGATTTTTCAGGGGAAGCTCCACATAACGTCTTAGAAAAAGAGGAAGGAAGTAATCCTTTTAGGATAAGCTTGTTCTTTCACTCCATCAGAGTTCTTGGGTTGGAGTGGCAAATGGAGCAGTCCTCCTGGAGGTGCTGTGGTCCTAAACAATATACACATAAGGTACGTGTATCAGAGAACAGAATCTTCTGACCACACTTGGGGAATTTTTTAAACCCAACCAGGACTTTGTCTTTGTTGGTCATGTTAATACAAGTTTAACAATTAAGCCTAGTAAGTCAGAAAGAAAAGAATTATAATAGAAGACATTTTTTTTATAATAAAGGGAAAGGAAATGACTACCAACAATGGTGTTAAAATATAAATTACACCCCAGAGTGTAAAGAAAAAGAGAGAGGGAAATACTAACTACAGTACTCAAGAAATACAAAAGGGGAAAACAGATAGAGCTATATGATAAAGAGAAAGGTTGGAAAGGAAGGAAAAGGTAATTAGAATAAAAAAAAAAGGATTAAGAAGGAAAAAAATTTAACTTATTTGAAGAGTTGCTCAAGAGCACAGTAACACCACATTTTTCACTGGAAGCAGCAAATCAGATCTGAGGTACTTGGAGTTGGTGCATTGTGGGTAAGGGAGTAGCTCAAGAGTTTTCTGGTTGCTACGAGCTTTTGCAATGGCTGAGTCAGATCCAAGGAATCAGACCCAAACCCAAAAGTTGAGGAATGAAAACTGACAACATCAGATCTTTTGGTATAAAAGCCCAGGTGTCTGGGTGCAAGGGTAAGCACCCCCTGACTTCCACCAGAGGTGAGCATTGGGGCAACCCTTGAGGAGCGCTGAAAGGGTCTATCTGGAAAGGAATCTCAGAAATCCTGGATCTGATGTTGTCATTTTTAATTCATTCCTTAACTAATGGGTTCAGATCTGATCCTCGGATCCGACTTGGCTGTTACACTAACTCGTGACCTTCAAAAACTCTCAAGCTCCTTCCCTACCCATAATGCACCAGTCCCTAACATCCCTCCAATCTCGTTTTCCGCTTTCATATCTAGACATGGTCACCTTCAGCTCTTGAGTGTAGAGTGGGAGATAAGTATTTTTTGCTTATTTATTACGTAAAAAAAGAAGTTGTGTACTCACCATAATGTTCCATCTGAGTAGTCGTACTTCGTCTTCAACTTGTAGGTTACGGATCCGTATCGGATCCAACATGGCTGTATCACCAGCATCTGATCCGAGCCCTCAGCTCGTCCTCTTACCCATAATCCCCACTGTCTCCTTCCTCCCTTCAGATCGAGTTTTCTGCCCTGTACCTAGCATATACCCAACCCAACAAGATCTTAGCACTGCACAAAACCTGAGCCAAAGCATGGCCTAAGGTTTCCCTGATGAGAGCATCTTCCACTCATATAGCCAGTATCAGAATGACAGAGTTAGGGAAAGCAGGAGGGGATGGTTGAACACAAATGAAGTACAACTACTCAGAAGGAACGTTATGGTGAGTACATAACTTCTTTTTCTGAAGTAGTTTACTTCATTTGGTCTTCAACCTGTGGGACAGAATCCTCAGCTACTGTGCACCTGGGAGGCCCTCATAGAAGGATATTCCGGAGCACGGCGGAGCCAAAAGATGCCCTGTTCCTGGAAATTATGTCCAATTTGTAATCAGAAATGAAGGTATGAGATGAGGACCATATAGCCGCTGAACAAATGTCATCCAATGACACCCTAGACCAGAAGGCTGCTGAAGTAGCCATGGATCTGGTAGAATGTGCTTTTACTTGACCTGGTGGGGAAAGTCCCCTATCAGAACATGCTCAAAAAATGCATTGGGTAATCCACCGGGCAATTGTAACCTTATATATCGGCTTGCCTAAAAAGGGTCTTGAGTAAGAAACAAACAACTGGTAAGATTTTCGAAAAGCTTTTATTCTATGCAAATAGAACCGTAATTGTCTATGCACATCTAGCAAGTGTAACTTATATTCTCCTTTGTTTTGGAAATTTGGAAAGAAGACTGGGAGATTGATTGTCTGATTTATATTAGCTTCTGACACCATCTTTGGAAGAAAGGAGGGGTTGGTACATAAAGATACCCTATCCTTGTGAAAGATCATGTAAGGAACCTTGATAGACAGAGCTTGGAGTTCCGACACTCTCCTGGTAGAGGCAATGGCAACTAGCAAAGCCATCTTCCAAGATAAATACTGCAAATCCACTGAAGCCACAGGGTCTAAAGGGGGTGAGGCTAAAGCCTGAAGCACTAATGTAAGCTCCCATGGCAGTGCAGGATCCTTCACCAGGGGTCTCAGGAGAAATGTACCTTTCAGAAAGGTCTTGCGAAGTTTAGCTGAGGCCAAGGAATTCAAGTTTTCCCCCACATGAAAATTTAAGATAGCAGCCAGTTGGACTTTGACAGTGGAAAAACTGGCACCCTGCTGAAAAATACTCACCAAGAACTCTAATACCACAGATATTGGAGCAGTAAAATGATCCGATGCTTGCTGCAAAGCCCATAGTGCAAAACATTTTCATTTACTACAGTATACTCTTCTGGTTGAAGACTTGTGAACCGCCACCAGAATATTCTTAACTTGTGAAGATAAACCGGGAGTCGTAATAATCATGGGAACTGGAGAAGCCAAGCTGTGAGCTTCAGGCTGACCAGGTCTGGATGAGGGATTCCCAAGGGATGGGAAATAAGATCCGGAATTGGATCCAGAGTCCAAGGTGGAACTACTAGGTGAGACCAAAGTGATGGGAACCAGACTTGGCGAGGCCGGAATGGAGCAATGAGGATCACCAACCTTCCCAGCCTGTGTGCTTTCTGAAGAAACTTTGATATCAAGGGCAGAGATGGATAAGCGTACAGTAGACCGGGAGGCCAAGCATGAACCAGAGCATCTCTGGGGGCTTCCCCCTGAGGGGAGTTCAGGGCAAAGAACTCGCTGCATTTCGCATTGGAAGGAGATGTGAAGAGATCGCAGCAAAGCCGACCCCACTTTAGAAAGATCTGATCCGCCACTGAAGGATTCAGAGACCACTCATAAGGCATCAGGACAGACCTGCTGAGCTTGTCCACCAAAATGTTGCACCATCCCAGAATGTGCTTTGCCTCCAGAAAATAGCTGGTAGAACGCACCCATTTTCACACTCTCATGGCTTCACGATAAAGGTGGTAAGATCTGGTCCCCCCCCCCCCGTTTGTTGATATACCAGACCACCGACATGTTGTCTGTCTGAATGGCAATCTTCTCTAGAGGTAGATGGGCATGAAGTGCCTGCAATGGCAAAAGCACCGCCTCATCTCCAGGACACTGATATGCAACTTGGTCTCGGATGGGGACCATGTGCCTTGGACCATCCTGCCCGAGCGTGGTCACCATGGCCATAGGAAAGGGTGAAAGAAAGAGACGTCCCCTGATTAAATCTGGGGAATGAATCCACCATCGAAGACAGTTTTTGCACACTTGGGAGATTCATACTGGTTGAGACAAAGGCAGATCTAAAAGAGACCATTGAACAGCAAGAGTCCACTGAAGAATCCGCATATAAAGGCGTGCCAAGGGTAGAAGACTGATCGTGGCCACCATCCACCCTAGTGCCCTCAGAACTGTTTCTGCTGTTGGAAATTGGACTTGCAAAATGTACAGCACATGCAGCTTCAGGCTGTGTATCCTGTCTGGAGTAAGGAACACTTTCATCTGTATGGTGTCCAACCAAGCCCCAATGAAATCTAAGGTCTGAACTGGGATCAGCGATGATTTGTTGAGATTGATGGTGATGCCCAATCTTCGAGCTAAAGATAGGAAATAATCCCTGGCCTGGCAGAGTTGATGCTTGGAGGGGCAGCAAGGAGCCAATCGTCCAGTTAAGGAAAGACCTGAATGCCCTGAAGCCTCAGGTGAGCCGCTACTACTGCCATCATCTTGGGGAACACCCTGAGGGCTGTGGTGAGACCAAAGGGAAGGGCTCTGAACTGATAATGATTGGCTCCTAACCGGAATTAGAGGAACCTCCAAGAGCGCCTGTCCATCTTGATATGGTAGTACCCGTCCTGAAGGTTTATCGAGCACATCCAAATGTTTGCCTGCAGGTAGGGCAGAATGGATTGAAGAGTGACCATCTGGAATTTTGCCTTGGCTACTGACAGGTTCAAGGTGGATAGATCCAGAATGGGTCTTAGGTCCCCCATTTTCTAAGGCACTAAAAAGAACCTGGAATAAATGCCTTATCCAGATTGGTCTAGGGGGACAGGCTGGATGAGTTGTTTTCTTAACAGGATCCAAACGAAGTTCCACAGCAAACTTTATTGATTTTGAGTGCTTTCGTCGGTCTTAAGCCTCAGACGTCATCAGAAACACTTGAAATACATTGTAACACACTTAAATATCCTCATGGTATAGTCACATGATATTAAAAACCACATCCCCCATTAGTTAACACAATTAGTTCATAAAGAAACACAGTTCATTGATAGAAACACAATTCATTCATAAAAAACAATGAATAAAATCAAATGTTCAAAGCTCTTACAATTTGGGCTTTTTCATAAAGTGCATATGCAATTATTATTAAAATGAAAATGTTATTGTAGTACTTAAAGTTTATAATAATTATTTTAATACTTAAAATACATAGTACTGCTTACAATGTGTAAAACCTTTGTTCACATGTGAAATTTCGATTTGAGTTTTAAGTAACTACTAACAGACAAGGTCTCATTAAGGCCTGGAGGACTGGTAGCAGTAACACGAAGTTGCCATATCAACTCCCTATACTCTAACCATATGTCTTTTGGCCCACCCCTCATGTCTTTGTCAGTAACTTGCTCCAAACCTGAAAATCTAAAGCAGTACCCACTATATTCAAAAACATGTCTAGCTAAGGCATTGGACATATTAACTTTCCATATATCATAAATGTGTTGGTAAATCCGTTTATTGAAGGCATTTTTAGTTTTTCCTATGTAGAACCTACTGCAATGTTGACAAATTGCAATGTATACTACACACTTTGTCATGCAATTCATCTTATGCATAAGCTTTACAATTCCATATCCTTCAAAGTGCACAAGATCTGTTTCATGAACATAACAACATTGTACACAGTGTCCACATCTTCTCATACATCCACCCACACTTTTTCTGTACATTCCTTTCTAAAATGTTTTTAATGTTAGAACTTCTTTTATAAACAACTACTGGCCTCAATCCCATTTCCACTTTACTTTCTTTAATATCAGTTAATATACTCCAATTGTTGTAAATGATATCTTTTATCTCACTGAAAACAGGACTAAATGTCAAAATCAATGCCCTGTTAAAACCTCTGTCAGTGACCCCTATATTCAAGTTATCTAACCCCCCATCCAAGGTGTGCATAGCATTTGTATTTGACACATTAATACCTAATGGGGGAAGGGGTGGGAGGATGACATAATGGTTAAGGTGTTTACCTTAAAGACACAAGGTGCAGGGTTTGATTCTCACATGGGGTAACTCGCTAGACTTCAAATGGCCCAAAAGGGCAGTTAGCCTAGTACTAATCTATGAACCTATGAACAAAATACCCGTTAGTTCTTTTGTTAGTAACTTCCTGCAAAATAGGGTCAATAAATACTTTGGGGTACCCTCTCCTGATTAACATATGCTTCAGAGTGTTCATTTCATCAATAAATTGTTTACAGTCACTGACCATTCTTGCTATCCTCACCCCTTGCCCCTTAACCAATGATTTTTTCTGGTGTAAGGGGTGACAACTTCCAAAATGTAGCAAAGTGTTCGAAAAAGTGGGTTTTCTGTATATTGTTGAGTTAAACCCTTTTTGACCTGGTCCTTAGTAATTTAAATGTCTAAGAAATGTATTGTGTCCTTGGTGGATTCCATAGTAAAGGACAAAAAGTGGTAATATTATTTAAAAATTCAAAAAAACTGTCCATTGTTTCCTTTGTAACATCCCAAAATATCAAGATGTTGTCAAGGAAATGCCCATAAAATTTCCAAAATTTAAATAACTCATGTTTAAACACAAACATTGTTTCCCATTGGGTAAGGACAATATTGGTGAATAGGGGGCACATGCTGCCCCCATTGCTACACCAATCTTTTGTTTAAAGTACTGGTTTTCAAACGCAATAAAATTGTTCTCAAGAATTACTTCCATAAGTGTTCTAAACATCAAAATTCTATTGTGTCCAAAGGTGGTGGTGTTGCAAAGGAAATCATAAAACCATTGAATAGCTAAAACATGAGGAATGAGTGAAAAGATCCTGAATGTCTATCGTGGCTAATATCAGGTGTTCACAAAATAAGTTGTCCTTAATCTTGCTCAAGCAGTCCCAGGAATCCTTGAGGACGTGTTGGTATTTTTCCAACACATTTTTAAGTTGAAAATCCACAGATTTTGCCAAGTTAAATGTTTTAGATGTCTTGGCATCAACAATGGGTCTTTTGTTGCAAAAAGTTAAATTCACTGATAGTGATCTGTCCATCTAAAACAAATCATTCAAAATAACATCAATGTGCCTGTAGGCTATGTTCAATTCATTCAGCGATGTTTGTTCATAACTGTCACTAAAAAGGTGCTCATACATTTTTTCTAAATAGGACCTTTTTTTCCATTACCACAATGCCCCCTCCCTTGTCAGGTTTCATTAATAAGAAGTTATGTACTCACCATAACATTCCATCTGAGCAGGTAAACTTCATTTGTCAGCAACCTATGGGTATCAGATCCACAGCTTCAAACAGCTAAGATCAGCTCCTCCTTTACCCATAACCCCCTGCTATCCCTTCCTGACATCAGATCGAGTTTGCTTATCAGCATAAAGCATAAAACACCAAAGAACCACCTCCAAACTCTAACCTAAAAACAATAATGACAAGCAGGATTCCTTTGAGTATCCATAAGGGTTAGGATGACAAATGAAGTTTACCTACTCAGATGAAACGTTATGGTGAGTACGTAACTTCTTAATCTGAAGTAGTTAACTTCATTTGTACATCAACCTATGGGACAGAGTCCCCAGCTACCTAATTCTTGGGAGGTCCTCATGGAAGGATGTTCGAGCACTGCAGAGAAGGATGCTCTCTCTAGAAACAATATCCAATTTGTAATGGTTTATGAATGTATGAGATGAAGCCCAAGTGGCTGCTGAACAAATGTCATCCACCTAGATCGAAAAGCAGCAGAGGTAGAGATCGATTGAGTAGAATGGGCATGGACTCCTTGAGTTGCAGACCGGCCAGAACTCTCATATGCCAAAAGGGTACATTGTGAGATCCATCTGAACAAATTGACTTTTGATACAGGTTTTCCCAAAGTGGGTTTAGCAAAGGATACAAAAAGCTGGTCTGATTTCCTGTGATCAGCTGTCCTGTGCAAATAGAATCTCAGTTGCCTATGTATGTCTAGAGAATGTAACTTGTATTCACCTTTATTCTGGTAATTTGGAAAGAAGACTGGTAAATTAATAGATTGGTTGATATTAGATTCCGAAGCAATTTTGGGCAGAAAAGAGGGACTGGTCCTGAGTGAAACTCTATCTTTGTGAAAAATCAAATATGGTGGCTTAGCGCAAAGGGCTTGAAGTTCCAAGACCCTTCTGGCCGAAGTGATAGCAACAAGAAAAACTGTCTTCCAAGATAAGTATTTCAGATCCACTGAAGTTGCAGACTCAAAGGGAGGAGCTGTCAGAGACTGAAGGACAAGGGTTAAGTCCCAAGGAGGGACTGCATCTTTAACCGGAGGCCTTAAAAGAAAAGTGCCTTTTAGGAAGGTCTTACATAATTTAGAAGAGGTCAAAGGGCCAAGATCACTCCCAACATGATAGTGAGAGATTGCATCCAACTGGACTTTGACCATAGAAGAGCTAGCACCTTGGACGAATAAGCCTGACAGAAAATCTAATACTGCTGGCAAAGGAGCTGTAAAGGGATTTAAGTTCTTCCATTTGCTATTATAAATCCTTCTCGTAGACGGCTTGTGAGCGGCTACTAGGACAGCCTTGACAGGGGACGAGATACCGGGAGTCCTAGCTATCAGTGGAACTGGATCAACCAAGCTGTAAGGCCTGATGGGTGAGAGATCAGATCCAGGATAGTATCTAGAATCCATGGGGGATTCACTAGATGAGACCACAGACATGGGAACCACGGTTGACAAGGCCAGAATGGAGCAATGAGGATTATTCTGCTCCCCCAACAGTTGGGCTTTCTGTAAGAATTTTAGCATCAGGGGAAGAGGAGGGTAAGCATAAAGTAGACTGAGTGGCCAAACATGCACCAGAGCATCTCTGGGGATTCAATTATAGTCGCTGCAGTTTGCATTCGAAGGCGTGGCGAAAAGATCGCAGCAAGGTTGACCCCACTTGAAGAAGATTAGCTTCGCTACTCTGGGGTTCAGAGACCACTCATACGGTGAGATGATGGTTCGACTCAGTCTGTCTGCCAAGATGTTGGACCGGCCCGGAATGTGCGTCGCTATGAGAAAGCTTTTGTTGGATATCGCCCATTCCCACACTCTCATGGCCTCCCGACAAAGTGGATAGGACCTGGTTCCCCCTCGTTTGTTGATATACTAGACAACTGACTTATTGTCTGTCTGAATCACAACTGTCCCGAAGGGAAGAAGGCTGTGAAGTGCTTGCAACGCCAAAAGCACCGCTCACATCTCTAGGACACTGATATGCAAAAAGGTCTCCAAATGGGTCCATGTGCCTTGGACAGACCTGCCCATGCAGTGCCCCCCCCCACCCGAGGCAAGAAGCGTCCGTGGTCACCGTGGCTAGAGGAGGGGACATAGAGAAGGGGCACCCTTTCTGGAGGTCCAGGGACTGGAGCCACCATAAGAGGGCTTTCCTGCAGACCCTGCTGAGGGGAATGGGGAAGCTCAGGGGATGTCGCAGGAGGGACCATCGGACTTGCAAGGTCCATTGAAGAACTGTCATATTCAAGCGCGCCAAGGGGAGAGGGTTGATAGTTGCTGCCATTGAGCCTAACGCCCTCAGGACCAATTCCGCAGAGGGAGCTAGGGACTGAAGAAGGGCCAGTATGTGGAGTTTTAGCGTTCAAAGCTGGTCCGGAGTCAAGAAGGCTAGAAGCTGGTTTGTGTTCAGTCTGGCTCCAATAAAATCTTAGGATTTGGGTTGGAAGAAGGGAAGATTTTTTGATGTTGATCGTGATCCCCAGCCGGGGAGCTAGATGGAGAAAGTAATCTCTGGCTGCGCATAGTAGATGCCTGCTGGGGGCGGTCAGGAGCCAGCCATCCAAGTACGGAAAGACCTGAATTCCCTGGAGTCTTAGGTGAGCTGCTACAACTGTCAAAACCTTGGTGAACACCCTGGGGGCTGTGGTGAGACAAAGGGAAGGACCCTGAACTGGTAATGGCTGGCTCCTAGCTGGAAGCGGAGAAACCTCCTGGATCATCTGTCCATCAAAATGTGGTAGTACGCATCCTTGAGGTCTATGGAGCACATCCAGTCGTTCTCCTGCAGAAGTGGAAGAATGGATTGGAGAGTGACCATCCGGAACTTTCTTTGGCTACTGACAGGTTTAGGAAGGACAGGTCGAGGATTGGTCTTAAGTCCCCCATATTTTTTGGCACCAAGAAGAACCGGGAGTAAAAGCCTGATCCGGACTGGTCTGGGGGGACGTGCTGGATTGCTCTTTTTTTCTAACAGCTGGAGGATTTCCTCAGCTGCTGCCTCCCTTTGACTGGGTGGGACATCAGGGAGGCTTCGGGGAGTGGGATTGAGAAAGGGAATCTTGTAGCCTCTGGATATGATCTGAAGCACCCAGCGATCTGTTGTAATGGACTCCCAAACTGCTAGGTGCCTCGAGAAATGCCCCCCCCCCACCCGACTGCCTCCAGAGTGGAGCAGTCGGGTAACCCTTCGGGGTTGCTGCGTGGGCCGATCAGAGAAAGGTTCTCTGGACCCAAAGTTCTTCGGACCCCCTCTGCCTCTAGGGCGATGCCCACTCTGTTCTCCTCTGCCTCTGAAGGACGAGGGGTCCGGAGCGAAACGGGATTGTTGAGACTTCTGGAACCACATCTTCTTCTTTCCCTTTTGGTTCCTCGAGAAGGACCTCTGGGGAGCAGAGAAGCGGACTCCGACGGCAGACGTCTTCCCGTCTTTCTCGCTCTGGACCAATGTGTTGCGTATGGTCTTGCCAAAAAGAGCAGAACCATCAAACCGGGCATTTGCGAATGACGCCTTGAAAGGTTCTGCAAAATCACAGTGACGGAGCCACACTTGTCGCCGTAGGACGATGCCTGCTCCGCTGGCTTTAGCGGTTCCTTCCGTGGCATGGGATAGTAACCGCATAGAGGTATCAGAGATAGATTTGAGAGTGGCCATTCGGGTTGAGAACACTTTCTTATCCTCCGCCGACATGGACTCTGGGGGCAACCCAGCGTATTCTTTGATGAGATCCCGCTGGTGTCATATCACGTGTGCCATATAATTCAGCGACCTCACAGAGAAGGTGGCTGAAGCGAACACCCGCTTCCCCAGAGGGTCCATCGTCCGAGACTCCTTGTCTGGAAGATGGACCGAGGAACTCTCCTGGGCCAGTTCGCTTTTGGTGGTGGCCGCCACCAACATGGCATCTACTGGGGCTCCCTTGCTCCAACATGACTTGTCCAAAGGGGGGCTGAGGATTTTGTCAGTCCTCTTTGGAATGGGCTCCACATTGTCCGGTTCCTTTCACGCCCTGGTAGTAATTAGGTCTACCAGGGGGTCGGCGGGAGAGGACACCCAAGAGGTAGATGGGCCTGCGTCAAACGCCTCCAGAAACACAGACTCGTCAGAAAAAGGTTTTGGGGCTGACCACCCCCCTCTGATCTGAGGCATCTCCATGATGTCTCCGAATGAGACATCTTTGGGGGGGGGGGTGACCTTGGGGAACCCTCCCCTTCCTCCAAGTCTGTCCTCTGTCACGGACTCAGGTGAGTCCAAGTGCTTCCTTTTGCACTTGCGTTTGTGAGGAACCTCCTCGGGGGGGGGGGGGCTGTCCGAGGAGGCCTCACCAACTACATCCTGTTCCGACAAGGGAACAATCTGGGACGTTTGCGCAGGCTGTCCCTGGGACCGGGTAACGGAAGGTAGACCCGTCTGAGAGAGGGAGTGCAGGGTGGAGCCAAAGCCAGGGGCCTGGAGTCCCTCGACAATACCCTCTCCACAACATTGAACACCGAAGGAGAGCTGCTCTCTTTCGGATCCAAGAGCAGACCCTCCCTCGGATCCGATGTGCAGATCGGAGCTGGCGCTGAGGCGGTCGGATCCGTACGGCCAGCATGCTCCGACCGTGATGGAGCGGAAGTCATACTGACTGACATACTGGCGCCAATGCTCCCCCGGCTCCAACGCAACCCGGCTCCGAAGGCTCAGAACCCAGATAGTGGGTCAGAGAAGGAGCGATCATGGCAAAAAAGGGGATTGAGCTCCCCCCAGGTGGGGGGGGAGGCAGGAGCACTCCCATCTGCATCTGGGCCTGGAGGAACCTACGCATCATCCGGTCCAAGTCTGCATCGGAGATGCTACAGGTAGACCTCGACGAGGCCACCAAGGCGGGCCGGGAATGCCGCCTCGATGACCTCGAAGGTGACCGGGTCTCCTCCTCCTCCGGCAAGAAACGGGGAGATCGGAGTCGGGAAGGAGAACATCCGGAGGCCATAGGCGGAGAAGCTTGCTTTGATGGCGGCACCGAGGAAAAAGTCTTGGCCCGCCTCTTGTGATGTTTGCGCTTCTCCTTCCTAGCTTCCCTCTCCTCTTGGCCAAGGGTGAGAGGGTGAGTCCTGGCCAGAGGGAGAGAAGGTGGCGCTGCCGAAGCCTCAGTGGAAGCCAAGGAGGGACCGGAGGATGAAGCCGAGTCCGGGGGCAAGAGTCCCACCAGAATCAGCTTCGACCTCCTGTCCCTAATGGCCCTGGGTTTGAACGCTGCACAAATAGTGCAGCCTGTGGTGAGATGTTCAACCCCAAGGCAAATAATGCACTGAGTTTGGCCATCCGCTGGGGACAGCTTATGGCCATACTCGGTACATTTAGAAAAGAAAGTTTTGGGTGCCTCAGACATATCCTACCCACACGCTAGGCCCCAAAAAACTGACACACCTTAACACACACACACACACAGGGAGGAAATACACTTACACTCACTAACAAAACAAAGGTACGCTAACCTAGCTAGGTGAGATAACACACACACAATTATTTTAACAAAAAATGCAAAAAAGAAAAGATTTTTCTCACAAACTCCTATGGTACGCCTGGAAGCTCATTCAAAGCTGCTGTTGAGAACCGTGGCAAATGAGATCTGAGGTCAGGAAGGGATAGCAGGGGGTTATGGGTAAAGGGGAGGAGCTTGGAGCTCGGATCTTAGCTGTTTGAAGCTACCGGCTCGGATCCGATATGGATCCGATACCCATAGGTTGATATACAAATTAAGTTAACTACTTCAGATCCTGATATTCATATTGTCACAAATATTTTTTAAAAGGTCACTTTCTTCATGGGAAAGATTAGTTGTACAATCCTTTTTATTGCATTTAATAAGATTCCTGACTTGATTACTACATCAATTTTTCAAAGACCTGTAACAAGGGATGTAGTGTGTGGGGGGGTAAATGTACTTGATTTTTTGCATTGTGGTGCTTGTGTACTGTTGATCTCATTGTCAAAATAGATACACAAATTGATTTTCCTAACAAACATTTTAATCTCCAAAAGACTTTTTTCCACCGCTGGAACCTTAGAAGGAACATAGTTGAGCCCTTTTTGAAATAATTCTGCCCACTCATTGTCTACAGTTGCATTACTTAAATTAAATATTTTAAAATCACCCTCATTATTCGTATCTATGTGTGTTTTCATTTGGGTGGCAGAATCTTTTACCACCTGTTGTTCCCCTTCCCTCGTCCCCTGTAGGGGACCCAAAACAGAGGGACTTGGGGTGGAGTCTGAGGATGAGATGGTCAAAGGTCTTGACAACGTCTAGAAAATCCTCTCCACCACGTCAAAGGCCAAAGGAGAACGGCCCTCCTGAACAGTACCCATAGGAGCCGATCCCCTCTGACCCGACAGCGGAGTCAGAGATGAGACTCCAGGAGCCGAGATACCGAAGGGGATACTGTGCTCCGACACACTCGGAGCCAACAGCACCCCCTTGGATCTGACCCTGAGGCTACGGCTCCAACAGCTTGGATCTGAACCGGTCGGATATGACACACTCAAGACAATGGCCAGTATCGAGGTACAAGGTACCATAAATGGCAACCACTCGACCTTGAGGGTCCTCGGATCCTGGGGCTCTGAAATGGAAGGCCAGATTAGAGAAGGAGTGATCGGCATAAAGAAAGGTTGCAAGCTCCCCCCTCCAGAGGGAGAGGGGGCAGGCAAGACTCCCATCTGAATCTGGGTGCCGATAAACCTCCACATTATCTTATCCATCTCCACTTCACTTAGGGTCCAGGTTTAGCAAGAGGATGACGCCACTGACACCGATCTGGAGTGCCGGTGAGGGGACACCTGTATGGGCGACTGGATCCTTGACTCCTCCAGCTCCAAGGAGAACCTTGGAGAATGGAGCCGGGGAGATCCAGGCCTGGAAACAGGCCTAGCCTTCAGTGGTGGCTGGTGGGGGCCAAGTGGTCGGGGGACCGTTTCTTCGCCCTATCTTTCTTAGGCTTCTCCCCCTCCCCGGACCTCTTGGTGGGAGTTTGAGTCCCAGAGGCCAGGGAAGAGGTAGAAACAGATGCTGTAGTAGAGGTAGGGAGCGTAGCTGCAGCTACCACCCCCAAAGAGGGAAGCAGGCCCTTTAATATAAGTTTATCCTTCCTGCCCTTCAACACCCTGGTATTAAACCCAGCACAGATAGGACAGGAGGTTTGCAGGTGGGCCGCTCCCAAACACACTATGCACAGAGTTTGGCCATCAGCTGGGGAAAGCTTATGGCCACACTCTTGTGTATTTTCTGAAACCCTGTTTAGGAGTCTCGGACATGACTCTAACTAGGCCCAGAAAAAAAACACACACACATGCTGCACTAAAGAAATAGAAAAATCAGAAAGAACAGGACTTTTTTTTTTTTTTTTTTTTTATACGACGACTGTGCGGGGAGGTGAAAGAATAGTAAGAAAGAGAATTAGAAGAAGAAAAGAGCAAAAAAACACCCAAAAAGTAATTTACAACAACCAAGGATTAGCTGAGAACCCAGACCACGGTGTTAGTTTTCCAGCAGCAAATGAGATCTGAAGGAAGGAAGGAGACAGGGGGCATTATGGGTAAGGGGAGGAGCTGAGAGCTCGGATCAGATGCTGGTTATGCGGCCGTGTCGGATCTGGTGCTGATCCATAACCCACAGGTTGAAGACCAAATGAAATAAACTACTTCAGATCTAATTACTTAATCTTTAATTTTATTTTCAAGTTACTACTGCTGATATTCTTATACTCATATACCTTTGAGTGTACCTTTACCTTACTATTGTTGGTAGGCCTAGCCTTCCTTTCTTATGCCTTTTACACTTAGTGTATAACTTTTCCCTAATATAGTTTTTTTTTCTCTCCCTCTTTACAAGATAATTTTTAAGTTTTCAGAAGGTCCAAAAAAGCAGGATTTAAAAAATGTGATAAGTGTGGGCACAGGTTCCCTTATTCTGATGCCCATAATCTTTGTGCATATTGCTTGGGCCAAGGTCATTTACAACAGGAATGCAGCATCTGTCATGGGTTTAACCCCTGAGCACCGGGTGACAGGAAAAATAAATTGATTTTGAAAGACTTGCTGCCATCTTCCTTCTCCATAGCCATTACTGGGGTTCAATCCTTCAAACACAAAACTACAGACCCTACAAAAAGGTCTAAACCTTCAGAGTCTTCAGCCTCTTCCTCCTCAGAACCTAAAATGAAAAAAAAGAGAAATTGGATACAAAATTGCTCACGGTCTGACATTTGTCAGATCCGTTCAAACCTGTACCGGATCCTGCACCCTCAGATCTGAAACCCTTACCGAGGACAACTTGTCTGGATCCAGTTCCATCCAGAGTGCCTTCTCCCTTTTTAGAGATCTGATCAAAATCTCCATCTTTAGCATCTTCTCGTTCCTCCAGGAGTCTCCCAGAAGCAGATGTGGAGAGGATGATGAGGAAATTCTTCATGGCGCAAATTCAGATGGGAGTTCTTATGGATCTGAACCCTTCTGTTCAGGAAGTCCAATCTACTACACCACCCATTACAGCTCCTTCTATACTTCTGTAATCCAATCTGTTGTTTTAGAGTCCTTGGATCCAAGCATTCTGGTTTCATCTGGTTCAGACCTGAAGAAAGCACTTTCTTCGGATCCGAATATTGCTCTGAGTGCACCGGTTCTGACATACTCAGAGTTGGATGACTCTTGGAGCCGAAGCATGTCTATCAGATCCAGGAGGTTGGAGTTGACTCAGGTTTTCGGAGCCATCTCTTCCTCTTGGAGCCTCAGCACTGGACAGCTCGGCTCCGACTTCCACCTCTGGTGGGTTGCTCTAGGAATGGAGGGAGGTGATGGGTCAGAGACTTGCTTTCTTGACTCCATTGTCTTTCTTCTCTCCAGAGTAATCTGCCTTTGAGGTTGTGAAGAGAGTGTTCTCTGCTCTGGTAGGACAGATGGGTCCAACCCCCTTGGATCCACCCTCTACATCTCGGATGACTTTGCACAGTGACCCCCAACATTCTACCCCACAGGGACAGCCAGCTCAAAGCTTCCAGATACCCTGCAGGGTATCCTAATCTTTTATGATACTTCAACAGACTACCCCACTAAGGAAGTCCCTAGGAAGAAAAAGTGCAAAAGGAGGCACTTGGACTCTCCTCAAGAGTCAGTCACTGAGGATACTGATTTCGATGAAGGAGACGGGTCTCCAAAATCACCACCCGATGACATCTCATTTGGAGATATTCTTAATATCCTTAAGTAGAAGGGTGGCTGGTTTTCCCAAGACCCTTCTCCGGAGGAATTAGTATTTCTGGAGGCCTTTGAAGCTGGCCCCGTCTATCTCCTGGGTTACTCCATCTGGCGATGAACTCATTGATTTGGCCTCTAGGTTGGTATGGAAGAAACCTGATATGGTTCAGCCAATCTCCAAGAGACCAGACCAGATTCTGGTTCCACCAGTAGAAAGAGAATTCTGCAGTAAAGGGGTACCAGTAGATGCCATGGTCGTGGTGGCAGCTACAAAAAAGGAACTTGAGGAACAGAGTTCCACAGTCCATCCTCCTAACACCGAGTTTAGGATGACTGACAGATTTGGGAACTGTGTTTTTGCAGTTAAGTTCCACCGGAGATTTTAAAGTGTATAATTTTTCCGAGTTGGACATTTACTCTGAACTTTTTGACCTATTGGCTAAAGGGCAAACTTTTGTGCCTTCTTATAGGGCAGATTTATCTAAGACATTGCTGGACTTTAAGATGTTTGTTAGAAAATTAAACCTGCAAGTCCTACTGGGCCAGAATGTGTTTCCAATTCATACTTTCAGGGTTGCTAGTACATATTATCCTCCATTGCACCTTACTTTAGTATTATTTGAACAAGTGTGTGAGTTAGATCTACGGAATTGTCTTTCAACTGTTAATATGAATAGCAGTTTTGTGAGTAACATAACTAATAATGAAAGACAGGCACTTGATTTCCTTAAGCAAGCAAATGTGAGAATAATGCAACCTGATAAAGGGGGAGGCCTGGTGATTTTGAACACTGACGATTATATCAGTAGAATGAATGTGATTCTGGATAGTAACACCTATATTGAGGTTTCTAGAAAGGAACTCAATATAGCGTCCTCCCGAATCAAAACATTTCTTAATGATTTGTTTATTGAAGCTAAAATTGATATCGATTTATTTAATTTTTTAACCATGTCTGCCCCAAGGATTCCTATTTTCTTTGATCTACCTAAAATACATAAATGCTTTTTTGATCCTCCTGTGAGGGCCTTAGTAGATGCAAGGAACAGCATTACTCATGCATGTGCTAAGGTGGTGGATCATTTTTTGAAAAAGTATGGAAAAACATATTTGTAAAACTCGTGGTCCTTTCTTGAGGTTATCAATACTTTAACATATGAAGATGACTTAAATTTTATGACAGCAGATGTTAAAGATTTGTATTAATCTATTCCCCATTTAGAAGGGATTGAGTGGGTTAGCTTCTTATTATATAATAAGGGAGCTCCAACAACTGAAGTGGGTCTCATGGAAGAATTGCTAGACTTAATTTTGTCTAACAATTTCATCATCTTTAATAAAGTACAGTTTTGTACCTACCATAAATGTAGATGTTCGAGGATCCACATTGCTGCAGTCATAACCTGTGGGTAGTCCGCTGTCCTCGGTTGGCCCGAATACTAAAGAGTTAGGCTGGCGTCGGTCATGGGCGCCCGGAGCTGACGTCAGTACGTAGTAGTACTTAAGCGCATGACCGACGCCATATTCTCAGTCTTTCTTGCCCCAGATGTCAGAAGGCCTTAAAAAGAAAAGGCCAGAACCACAAAAGGAGAAAAATAATAATTATCCCCAAGGAACAAGAACAACAAACAACAACAACACCCCCAAACCAAAGAGGGGAAGGAGGGAGGGAAAATAGGACTGCAGCAATGTGGATCCTCGAACATCTACATTTATGGTAGATACAAAACTGTACTATGTTCTTCGTCTCACATTGCTGCAGTCATAACCTGTGGGTAGAATCCCAAAGCAAAGGAAAAGGGAGGCTGGCAAACTAAAAGGCATTAGGGGCTGCTAACATGCCCTGTAAGATTGCAGTGGCAAACCCAGCCCTGGACTTGGAGAAAAGAGGGAGATGATAATGCTTAGTAAAAGTATGTACTGAACTCCAAGTAGCTGCTTCCAAAATGTCCTTAGTAGCTACCCCCCTCAAAAAAGCAGTAGAAGTGGCCGTAGCCCTAGTGGAATGAGGTCTAATCCCAGCAGGAACATTCTTCCCATGATGAGAATAACAAAAAGCAATACAATTACCAATCCACTTCGAAATAGTCTGCTTTGAGACAGCTTTCCCTTGTGAACCCAAAGCAAAAGTAACAAATAACTGTTGAGTCTGTCTGAACTCCTTAGTTCTGCTCAAATAATAACGTAACTGCCTGTGTATATCCAAAGAATGCAAGATTTTTCCCCCTTATTTTGGGGATCAGCATAAAAGGTAGGCAAATGGATAGACTGGTTCAAGGCCACATTAGAAATCACTTTTGGCATGAAAGTAGGGTTAGTAATGCAAAGAAACTCTATCCTTATGGAATATTAGAAAGGGTTCAACTGCCATGAGAGCCTGCAATTCAGATACCCTTCTGGCAGAAGTAATGGCCAACAAAAAGGCAGTCTTCCAAGACAAAAACTTCAATTCAGACGTAGCTGCAGGTTCAAAAGGAGGCAAAGTAAGCTTCTCCGACACAAAATTGAGATCCCAGGAAGGAGTAGGAGCTCTCCGTGGGGGTCTTATATTTTTTGCCCCTCTAAGAAATTGCTTAAACAAAGGGTGAGAAAATAAAGGAGGGTCACAATCATAGTGAGCAGAAATGGCTGCAGCATGAACCTTCACAGAGGAAAACGACAAATCCTTGTCCAGTAATTCAGTAAGGTACTGCAGTGTAAAACTCAAATTAGGTACCGAGACATCACAGTCCTTTGTCGTGCTCCAAAGAAAAAATCTCTTCCATTTATCAGCATAAACTTTTCTAGTGCTAGGCCGCCTAGCTTCCAAAATGACATCCAAAACCTGCTGGGGAAGCTGAGAACCCACAGGCTCTAAAACAGAATACGCCAGGCTGTTAGATGCAGGGACTGCACCCTGACATTGAGCAAATGACTGCTTGACTGGGACAACAAATGAGGAAGCTGTGGTAAAGGCCAAGGAGGCTCCTGAATTAAACTCCTCAGCAGAGGATACCAGTGCTGACGTGGCCAATCTGGTGCTATTAAAATCATGCAAGGCTTGTCCCTCCTGACTTTCAAGAGTACCTTGGTAAGGAGAGGCAGAGGAGGAAAAGCATAGACGTGAAGGTTGTTCAAACTGAAAGATAGAGCGTCCACTTTCCAAGCTTTTGGGTGAAACATCCTTGTGCAAAATTTTGGTAGCTGGAAATTTAGAGGAGAAGCGAACAGATCTATGTCTGGAGTTCCCCAAGCCACTGTCAACTGTTGGAATACCTGAGGATCCAATTTCCACTCGTGGGGATCCACAATTTGTCTGCTCAATACATCTGCTAGGGAGTTCTGTGTTCCTGGCAGAAACCGTGCTTGAAGAGTGATGTGCAACCCCACAGCAGTCTCCCACAATATCATAGCTTGTCTGCAAAGAGGGTAAGAATGGGTCCCCCCCTGCTTGTTGATGTACCACATGACTGTAGTGTTGTCTGTTTGAATCAACACCTGTCCTGGTTGAAGTAGGCCCTTGAAAGCCATCAGGGCAAACTGGACTGCTAACATCTCCTTCATGTTGATATGCAAATGCTGTAATTTGGGAGGCCACGTGTCTTGAATCCATTTCCCATTGAAGTGTGCTCCCCAAACCAGGTCTGAGGCATCCGTCGTTAAGATCTGACTCGCCTCTGGTCGGGTCACAGAGAGTCACTTGTTTAGGTGACATTCCTGCGCCCACCACAAGAATTCTTTCTGGATGCACGGTATTATCGGAATGACAGTGTCCAAATCGTGGCAGTGTTGAGTCCATACACTTTTGAGATACCATTGTAGCTTCCTCATATGCAGTTTGGCATTGGGAAGTACCAGAATGCAAGATGCCATGAACCCCAAGGCTTGAAGGACTGTCCTTGCAGTCAGCCTGGACCGTTCTGATAATTGCTGGAAGTAGAGGTGAAGAGTTCTTTGTTTGTCCGGGGTCAGAAAGGCCATCTGAGAGTCTGTAGTCAGTCTCACACCCAGAAAGCACATGTCCTGAGAGGGTACTAGACTGAACTTTGTTTCGTTCACAGAATACCCTAGGCACCTTAAAACTGCCATTACATACTGTAGCTGTTGAAGTAACTTGTCTTTGTCTTGAGCAAGAATCAGGCAATCGTCCAGATAAGGATAAATTTGAATTCCCCTCAGTCTTAAGAAAGCTATTACATGAGCCAGAACCTTTGTGAACACCCTGGGCGCAGTAGATAAACCAAAGGGCAATGCAGAGAACTGATAATGAGAAGTGCCAGTCCGAAAACGCAGGAATCTCCTGCAGCTGGGCCTGATAGGAATGTGAAGATAGGCCTCTTTGAGATCCAGAGTTACCATCCAGTGATCTTTGCCTAGCAGAGGCAGAAGTTGCTGTAATGTTAACATCTTGAACTTTGGAATGTCTAGGTATGTATTGAGAATGGACAAATCCAGAATTGGCCTCCAAGTGTTTCCTTTCTTTGGCACTAGGAATAGACGAGAATAAAACCCTAGGCCTACTTCTGATGGAGGTACCACCTGGATTGCCCCCATCTGTAAAAGCAAAGAAATTTGTTCCTGAGCCTCCAGCCTTTGCCGAGGAGGTACATCTGGCATGCCTTTGAAAGGGGGAAAAGTGTGAAAATAAAACTTGTAGCCTTGATTTATTATGTCCAACACCCACTTGTCTTGGGTGACCAAATGCCAATTTTGCTTGAAAAGTGCCAACTTTCCTCCTAGAGGAGCTGCCAGAAAGGAAGGATCTGGCAGCTGGAGATACAGGTCCATTGGGTCTGTTTACGAAAAGGCTGACCCCTGCCCTCACCAGAAGATTGTGCAGGAGAACTCCAAGTCCTAGGTCTGAAGGAACCCTGAGCGTGAGCCCTGCCCCTACCACGTCTAGACCTGCCCTTAGACTGAAAATCTGAAGAAGGGTAAGACCATCCTCTTGCAGGCCAATTTCTGCTAAACTTAGGGGGCTGCACTTGCAAAAATTCCTTAACTGTCTGCATAGACTTAGCTTTGTCTTCCATCTTTTTTAAAACTGACTCCACAGGGGAACCAAAAAGAACTTCAGATTGAAGGGGAGCATCCAAAATCCGAGCTTTAACATGCTCTGACAAATTTTGATCTTTAAGCCAGGCATGTCTACGAATAACTGACCCAGTAGCAGCTACCCTGGAAGAAGCCTGAAGGGCATCGAAGCCACACTGCAGGGAATGTTTACCAACCTGATCTGAAGCATGAACCAAGTCCTGCAACTCCTTACACTCTATACCCTCAGATAAAGCATCTACCTTAGATTTCAATTGACCTAACAGAAAATTCTGATACTTCAGCATATGGAATTGGCAATTTAAAGCCCTCATAGCTAACGAGAAGAGGTGTACACTTTTTACCCCACCTATCCAACGCTCTAGAATCTTTATCCAAAGGAACTGGATTCTTAACCACAGAAGCCCTGACACCCTTAGGCCCTTGGATAATAGTTTCCGGGTCAGCTCTAGGGCTCTTATACAAATATTTATGTGCATCTGGAACACTGTAATACCTGTCTGGTTTGACAGGGGCAGGGGTAAAGAATCAGGATTAAGGGAAGCTTCAGAAAAACATCCTGAACAACATCTAAAACAGGGGAATTGCCAAAGGCCTATGTTGTGGCAAAACAAAATTCCCTAAGCCTCTTACGAGAATCTGAAAAATCCTGACCTTCCCACTTGAAATGCTCCCTCATGGAATGCAAGGTTTCAGAAAAGGAAAAATCCTCTGGAGGAGAAGCAGAAGGACAGGAATCCTCTGCATCCGAATCAGAATAGGGAGGAAAATCCTGAATATCCTCAGCTGAGGACTCAGAATAATCTGAGGAATGTTCCATTCCCTCTAAATCTGTCTCCACCCTAGGCCTCTTCTCTGGAGGGGGCAAAGAACCCCTGATCAAAGTAATCAAATCCTCTGCCATTTTCAACATATGCTTTTTAGGAACAGAGCCCGAAGAACCAGGACTGTGGCCCGTACCAGAAATACCAGGTCTAGCCTTAGCAGGGCCTTTAGTGATTGAAGTAGAAGGCCTAATAACCTTTTGTAAGGATGGAACCACAGAAACTTGAGAAGCACCCTCGGCCTGACCTAACTCCTGAGAGGCTAACTCCTGTAAAATTAAAGGTTCCCCCTGGGATTCAGCCGAGACCTCGGCTGGATCCACAGATTCAACCGTAGATTCCATAGAACCGGCGTCCGCAACAGACGACTCATCCGGTTTAGACCTTAAGGATTTATCTTTTCGCTTTTTTGCGGTAGCGGGCGTCAAAGGATCCGACGGCATGTTGTAGTTACACCACTTACCGAAAACAAGCCTAGCACAGTCTAATCTGCGTTTAATGGTGCGCTTATTAAATCTAGTGCAAAAGCGACACCCGACTACGTCGTGTTCAGGCCCTAAGCAAGGAATGCAGAGAGAATGATAGTCCCTATGAGGTATCTGTTTCCCACAAGAAATACAATTATTAACTTTTTCTGACATCCGGATTAACTGAGGCAAGAAAAGACAAACATTTTCCCCAACGGGGTACTTAGCCCAACTTGGTCTTCGGTCTGAAACTCGAAAACTGAAAATTTCAAAATGCCGAACGGCACTTGCAAACGCTGCTTCTGCTTCGGACCACACGGCAAGAAAGACTGAGAATATGGCGTCGGTCATGTGCTTAAGTACTACTACGTACCGACGTCAGCTCCAGGCGCCCATGACCGACGCCAGCCTAACTCTTTGGTATTCGGGCCGACCGAGGACAGCGGACTACCCACAGGTTATGACTGCAGCAATGTGAGACGAAGAACATCAAATATTTCCTACAGAAAATCGGTGTAGCTATGGGTTCCCCTTGTGGAGCCAGCTTCGCCAACCTAGTCATGGCTTACTGGGAGCAGGAATATATCTTCAACAAAGTAAGAATTAGTGAACAAATATGTCACTATACCAGATTTTTGGATGACATATTTATTTTATTCAGAAGTGATGAACTTAAAGCAGAAGAAATGGTAACTTATTTCAATTCTACCACTCAGTTCTTGTCTTTCACCTATAAATTTGATGTCAACAGGATAGCTTACTTAGATGTGGACTTAATCAAGGACAGGGTTAATAAATGTTTATCAGCTAAGATCTTCAGGAAAGAAACCTACTCCAACTCGTTCTTGCACTTTAGCAGTTGTCATCCACTTCACCAGAAAAAGTCAGTAATTAAGGGACAATTTGTTAGGGCAGCACGCATGATTTCAATGGATGTGAATTTTGATGATGAATGTAAGTACCTAGGGGACATGTTTTCTAAAAGAGGGTATCCCCAATATCTGGTTGCAGAAGTGACATGGGAGGTTCAACATAAAAGATCCAGTGGATTTTACCAACCAATTTTATGTTCTAGGAATAGACTAGGTCAACCGAGTAGGAACATAAATGAGGCCCCAAATACATCAGGCGTGGCGCCATATGGTACACACAATTTAGTTACTATGTATAGTGTGAGTGCCCAGGAAATTTATTCCATTTTGATTAAAAACTGGGACATCATTCAAAATGACAGTATGGTGAGACAGAAGTTGCAAGAACGACCACATATTACTTTTAAATGGGGACCTAATTTAAAAAGTATTTTGGAGAGGAAACCAACGCATTTTACATATAGGACAGGAATGTTTAAATGCCTTATGTGCAATTACTGCAAACACACTGATGCAGGACAGTATTTTACCATCAGGGGGCAAAGATATAGGACAAAATCCAAACTTGGTTGTCAATCTAAATTAGTGGTATATGCATCCCTATGCCAGAACTGCCCCACCTTTTATATAGCCAAAACGGAGAGAAGATTAACGGAGCGGGTCTATGAACACCTGAATGGCATTAGTAAATTAAAACTAGAAAATGCCTTAGCAAGGCATATTAATGAACACCCACAACATTGCTTTAATTTAGAGCAATATATTGTATTATATCAGATGGCAGGGGTGGTCCAGAAACATTATTACTGGAAAGATTAGAACTCTTGTGGCAATTTCGCACTAATGCTTACCATTATCCTGGGCTGAACTAAATGTGTTCCATTTTTTGTATTTTAAAATTAAAAAGCCTAAGCAGATAATGCTGGTCTTTATAATAATTAGTCTCTTTTAACTAACATATGTATGTATTTGTATTTTTCTTTATACATTTTTAAAAACATATATATATATTTTTACATGTGGTTATAATTACTTCAAATGTACTTCATTTGGAAAGTGTTTTTAGTCGTGTTTATATTCATATTTCAATATGTACTTGAATGGTTAAATGTCAAAATATATTGTATGGGAGGGCTGTGTGTGTGCTTTTACTGATGTTAGATGGTCACATGATCGATGTATTTTGTATTTAATTAGTTCCAATATGAGTAATTGTATCTGAAGAAGTCTTGCTAGAGAGCAAGACGAAGAGCGCTTCAATTAAAGTTCATTTAGCAAGTGTTCGGTGTGATTCTTCAGCAAGTTCTGTGTAACCAGTTCTTCTGTATTCCAGTCCAGAACTTCTATGGATGATATATGTGCACCTGCAACTTGGTTAAATCTTCATACTTTTATCACGCATTACAAAGTAGATCTGATCTTGAGGGGAATAGCAGCCTTTGGCTCAAATGTACTCAGGAATATCCTTCTTTAGAGTCCACACAGGATTCAGGTAGCTGGGGAGTCTGTTCCATTAGTTGAGGAATGAATGAAAATTGACATCAGATAAAGAAGTTATGTATTCACCATAACGTTCCATCTGTGTTGTCCATTTTTATTCTTCCTCATCTCCCCTCCCACAAATCCCCATCCTTTCTAATGACTGACTTCTGGAAGAGTGAGGACACTACTGTCCTTTGTGTTGTGCTCCAGATATGGCATGTTATAATAGTCTTCCTGTCAAGCAGCAAACAAGATCTGAGGGATGTTAGAGATTGGTGCATTATGGGTCAGGAAGGAGCTTGAGAGTTTTTGGAGGCCATGAGCTAGTGTAACGGCTCAGTCGGACATGAGGATCAGATCCGAACCCATTAGTTGAAGAAGAATGAAAATGGACAACACAGATGGCTTCTCCTGCCACGAGGATGGTGTCTTCCATTTGTACTCTGCCCTTTCCCCATAGAGGAATTGTGAATCCTAGAAAGAATCCTGAGATTTACAAAACATTTTCTTGCCCCTCTTTGATTCCAGGAAAAGGATCATTGAGGGGTAAAAACGTGAATTCCTACGTCAGTCAGGGCCTTTCCTTCCTGTTCACTGCAGGATAGCATTTCTTTCACAGAAGGGCCAAACAAGGATGTTCCACCAAAAGAAGCATTAATGAAAGAAGATCTGAAAGGCTCCGTAAAATTGCATAACCGCATTAGGCATGTCTCTGGCTGGCAAAGCCTGAACCAGCAGCCTGTGAGGTACCCTCAGTAGCATGGGATATTAACCTCATGGATGCATTAGAAATAGATAAAAGAGTGGCCAGCTGTAAAGATGATCTCTTACAGTCCTCCACAGACCTGGACTCCAAGGGAGAGATTTGGCCAGCTCCTTGGTCAAATCCCTGTGCAGCCTTGTAAAGCGTGCTAAATAATTCAGGATCCCCAAGGCAAAGGTCATTGAAGCAAATATGTGGTTTCCAAATCTATCCCCTGACACTCTATTAGGGGGATAAAAAGAGGGGCTCTGCTCAACTAGCTCCTTTTTCATGGCTACTGCCACAATCATAGGATCAACAGGGATTCCTTTGCTCCAATGGGGTCTGTCCTTCAGTTGTCTGGATGTTGGGGGATCAATTTGATAGAGTCCTGTTTCTTCCATGCCTGGTGAGAGACTAGATTGATAAGCTCATCAGCTGGAGGACGTAGATGGGCCAACACCAAAAGCTTCCAAGAATATTGACTCCTCTGGGGGGGGGAGAATCTGAAAACCATTCAGCTTTCTGATTAAGAATCTCTAGAATGTCTCCATATGAGATGTCATCCTGTGGCAATCTGGGGGACACTTCCCCTTCCTTGAAATCAGTATCCTCTGTGAGAGATTTCATGCACTTTTAGTGTGGCTAAATCAAACAGAACAGGCAAAGCTTATGGGTGTGTCTCTATTTGGTGTAATTTCCCTTTTTTGAAAGTATATGTAGTTTTATATGTTTCTGTGAGCTTAAAATGGTTAGGGGTTTAAAATGTATTTATCTTTAGTTTTCTGTGTGTCTTTATTGGCACAAAAAGTCAGAGGAAATATGGTATGGGCCCAAAGAGAGAGATGAGAAGCAACAACTGCATATATGATCAGCCTCCCATGTGTTAAGTGTGAGCATGTAAGTTGCAAGTTGGAAACATCTATTGAACAGAACTGTCACACAGAATATTAGAAAGTAATACCTTTCTATCAAAATGGCTGTCTTATCAATATTATCATGTAATGGAATGTTCAGCCGAGTAAATTGTACATACCCATAATAGTAGATGTTCAAATTCCTCACTGCTGCAGTAGTCCTTATGTTATACAGATTATTTTCCACCTAGGAAACAGCAACTGGTCAGTTTCAAAAAGCTCTGCCTCACCACTCCTTCACTCTGACTGCTGACTGGTTAATCCCTAAGAAGGAAATCAACAGTAAGAATGACACTTTCTTCAGGATTTTCTTGTCCATACAATAACAGAACAGCCTAAAAACAAACAATAACAATAAAATATATAACGTAGAAACAAACACAACCTTGTTCTATATCTCAACCTGTAACTATATAGAGGAGTACAGGTATGGAGAGTGGGTGCGGCTATTGCTGCAGTGAAGAATTCAAACAGCTAATGTCATGAGTAAGTGCAACTTACACAACTGTGCTATGTTTATCAGTTCCACTACCACAATAGTCCTTAGGCTATATAGACTGAATACCAAAGCCTATCAATCCTGGGAGGAGGAAGGATATGGATCCAGGTGCCCCTGGAGAATGGTCATAGCAAAATTATGACCTGGACCTAGAAAAGGAAATGCCTTGTAAAAATATGTACATAAGACCATGAAGCTGCCCCTAGCATGCTTCTAGAATCTAACCCTTTCCAGTGCACCACTGAAATAGACAAGGTTATAGTGGAATGTACCCTGATACTGCCTGAAATGTATTTGCCATGGTGGGAATAACAAAAAAAAAAAAACAACAGCTGAAGACAAGCACACGAAAACTGTTTATATCTAGGGTGTCCCTTTTTTTGCCCTTTGATAAACAATAAATGACTGATCAGCTTTCCTAAAGAGTTTAGTTCTGTCAAGAGAGTACTTGAGCTGCATATGCATATCCAGAGTATGCAGAATCTGTCCTCCCTGGGTTTTAGGTTCTTGGTAAAAAACTAGAAGATTGATGGCATGACTCAAAGTCAACTCTGAAACCACTCTGGGCATGAATGAGGGATTTTCTTCTTAATCATACTCTATCCATATACAAATCCAATACTGTTCTTCCACCATGAGAGCTTGCAACTCACAATACTCCTCTTACAGATGTCAGAGGAATGATGAGTACAGTTTTCCAAGTCAAGAACTTTAAATCAGCTTCATGAGCAGGTTCAGAAGATAACAGAGTCAATTTCTCTAGCACATAGCGGAGATCCCAATGAGGCACAACCTGTTTACAAAGAGGTTTCAGGTGTAAACGTGCTTTCAGAAGCTGTATCACAACAAACAGAAAAAGAAAAGGATTCATGGACATACATTCTGAAATGGCTGTATGATATACCTTTATAGAGGAATAAGTGAGACCACAGCCAAGTAACTCACAATACTGGTACAAATTCCCCTGATGAGCCCCAAGTCATTGATTAAGCACCATCTAGAAAATTGCTTCCACTTACCAACATAGGATTTTCTAGTAGGAGACTTTAATGCCTCCTTTAGTAGCTGCTGCACATTCTCATGAAATAAGTACCTGAAAAGTATTAAAACTGAATCACCCACGCAGAAAGTTGATGTTTATTGATATAGGGTATATCAAACTCACCCCATCTTGTGTAACTAGATCTAGCTTGTAAGGAAGCTTGTGGTAACTGTCCTTGGCTAATCCCATTAAATAGGATAATCAATGTTACCTGGGCTAAAAGAGGGATCACCACAATTATTTCTGGGTTATCCTTTTGAAACTTCAGAATTACCCTGGATATCAGTGGGAAGGGTGAAAACGCATACAGGAACATTCCGTAACAAGGGAAAGAAAATGCATCTATCTTCAAGGCCTGTTTGTAAGGATCCCTGGAACAAAAACTTGCTGTCTGTTTTGAAAGGGGACTAAAAGATCTGTTTGAGGTGTTCCCCACAATCAATTCCTGGGAGATCCCCTCATTTAATTTCATTCATGAGGGTTTGTACTGATTCTGCTTAGCATGTCAGCCACTATGTTTCACTCTGACAGAATGTAAAATGCCTGAAGAGTTAAGAAATGCTGAAGAACTAGCACTGAAGTCATCACTGTCAGTATGCATAGGAGGTACAACCCTTCCCTTTGTGCTTGTTGATATACTACATGACTGTGGTATTATCTGTAATCATTTGAAGAGGTATTTTTTGGCTTGACCATGGTCAAAGTACCAGTCACACAGTCAGTCCTTCTTCAAGCTACAAACAGAAAAAATTCAGCAAACAGCCTTTGCCACCACAGCAGGCTAGCAATTTGTCTCAGCTGTAGGTGGGTGACTCTGATGTGGCCATTTGTTGTACCTCAGAAAACTTATCTCCTACCCTGGATCCCTTTAGTGTAGCACCTACAGCCCCTATAAACCGGGGGTTAGACATGTCCTCTGTGGATGTTAGGTTCCTCTCAATGAGCACAGGAGAGACACTCTTGTTGGTCCTAAGAGAAGGAATAGGGAAGGTCTCCCTGATGTGTCAGACTTCTGTACCCATCCCCAGGCAAGTTGCTGCTTCAATAAGAAACACAGATGGCCTCATTTTTCCTGTCAAAAAGAAACAGAAAAACAAGCATGTATCTAAGCCTCCTCAACTTTTTGGATACAAGTAGTTTAATGAGCCTGTCTCAGGGTTTAATTCAGGCTGTTGATCCTGCTTGTAAATTAGTTTCTTGTAAAAGGAAGATGGATACCTCTTTTTCTGAAGCAATTTAAGATACTGAATCAAACAAGAAGATGCAGGGACATTTCTGATTCAGCCTTAGAGGAGAGCTCAGTTTCTGATTCTCCCAGTGGGGGTAACTCTTTCTTTGAGACTATTACTACAATGTGTCAGTGTTTTCAGTGGGAGAACATAGGTTTCTTGGTCCCTCAGAAAATACAAAGATTTATTACAGAAGAATTTTTTCAGATCCTACACCCATTCCTCATGTTCTGTCTGCTTTAAAGGATGTATGCATTAATACCTGCAGTTTTCCCTGACAATCAGTCATCTGACTTAAAAAGGCAGACAAAATATATAAAATTATAAAATTCCTCAGTCTTTTAAAGTTTTATAGGCTATTCCCAAACTTGACCTAGCAGCTGTAGCTCTAGTTAATCCCACTGCTGCTAAACACTTAGTCAATTCCAATCCTGCTCTTTCTGATAAGGATGAGAAAATTACTGATAGGTATGGGAACGAAGTCATACACTTCTGCAGCACTGATTTTCAGAATTTTGAATTATTAGGCTCATATGTTAAAGTTTGTTCTGACTAACTGTGAAAGTACGAGGAACGTTTTATCTGCAACTGTTTCTTTTGAGGAAAATCTGCTTTAAATAGTTTAATTTCTACTACAGCACAGGTCACTACTCATTATTTATAGTATAGCCCTGTTAATATTTCTTCCATGGCTATGGCTACTGGTATTGTTTTGAAGAAGTTTGCATTGCTGCATTCTCAGAACCTCCCAGAGGAGTTAAAAAATCAGATTTTAAATTAAAGCTTGGATAGAGATTTAGTGGTTGGCCATCTGTTGCAGTGATCAAAAAGTGTGATGAAAGGGGGCAAGACGAGACAAGGAAATCTATAAGGTTTGGCAACTCCTTTTCAAATTTTCCAAGGGATTTTCTATCTCCTCATCCAACTCCTGCAAAAAAGCAGAATAAAGAGTCACAACAAAATACAGGTAAACAGACGTTTAGGAAGAAATGCCAAAGGGGTTCCAAAAATAAGTCTTGAACCTCAGAAAACCAAGGACAGTCCAACAAGTCTGAATGGCTACTCCAGACATTTTTGACACCATCCCATCTTGGTCCCTTTTTTCTTCCGGAAAGTTAGAATCTCCATTTTTCTTTATGGCAACACATAGTTTCACACAAATGGGTTCTGAAAATCATTCATCAGGATTACATATGGCAATGGAAGGAAATTATTTCTTTCCAGGGGGTCACTCTTCATCCTCAGATCAGACTCTTTTGTCCCTGAATCTTTTATTTCCACCAGTTCTTCATCAAATGCTGTCTTAAGGAGTGATAGGACTAGTTCTCCATTCCCAGATGGAGAAGGTTTTTTATTCAAGGATGTTCCTTGTGCCAAAGAAAGGAAATGCTTGGAGGCCAGTTCTGCATCTTTCTTTCCAAAACCTGTTTGCGATAGTGCCCAAATTCAAAATGATGTCACTTCACAACCTGTTACCTCTGCCTCCTATTTCAAGTTTTCTAGTAACATTGGACTTAAACTGTGCTTATCTTCATATCCCTATACATCCCAGACTTCAGACATTTCTTAAGGTTGTGTGTGCCTGGATCACATGATCAGTTCTCTGCCTTAACTTTTGGACTATTTACTGCACCAAGAGTGTTCACAAAAAGTCTAGCTCCAGTTATAGCTCACTGCAGGCTACAGGGTATCTACATTTTTCCATATTTGGATGGCTTGCTTATGTTTGCAGAATATTTTGCAAAGTGTCAGGAATCTCACTTTCTCTTGGGTGAAACATCTCTTACACAAGGTGGGATTCCAAGAGAATATGCAAAATGCTTTCTTGACTCCTTCACACAGGATTTTTATCCTGTGATGTCAATTAGACACCTCAGTTTAAAAAAAAAACTTTTCTTCCACGGGAAAAAAATATTTATCTAGATCTGTTTCTAAGGATTTCCATTCAGACTTCTGTCACTGAGAGAGAATACCTCATGCTTTTGAGTCACATGACATCTATGATTGTCATGATACCAGTGGCAAGACTCCACATGAGAAAAATGCAGTGTTATCTGAAATCCCTTTGGTTCCAGCACTAACACTTTATCTTTTCAAATCCCAGTGCTGGGATTTGTCAGAACAGAAATAATTAGATGGAGACAACAGATATCCTTAAACCCAGATCTCCCCCCTTCTACATCCCTGCTGCAAAGCAGTCAGTCACCACAGATGCCTCGGACTTTGCCTCGGGAGCTGTTTCAGGAGGCAGGTGTATGACACCAAGGACAGATTCAAGCACATAAGCATCAAGTAGATGCTTGCCCTGAACAAGGCAGTTAATTCTCTGAACCGTCCTTGGTCTCCGGGACCTCTTCAAGTGGTTACAGACAATACTACAGTCATGTGGTACATCAGCAAGCAAAGAGGAATGAGGTCATACCCACTTTGCAGACTAGCCATGTTAGCTTTTGATATATAGCTTCACAGCACAGTCTCAATCTATAAGCATCCTATATTATGTCAGAGCAAAATCATGTGACAGAGAAGTTGAGCAGGACAGGGCAGACTCTCACGAATTGAAACTAGATCGGGGTCTTCCAATCCATCAGTGGGGAGTTCCGCAAGTAGACCTCTTTTGCCTCCTTTCTGAACAATCAGCTGACAAAATTCTGTTTGGAGATTCCACACAAGAAGGCCTAGAAGACAGATGCCTTTTCCTTTCCTTACGCATGATTGTTCCTGTATAGTTTCCCAGCCTGTTCACTAGCAGACTGCTGACTTCTGACTGCATACCTCAAAATCAACCAAAATAAATCTATATGTATCTCAGCAGCATACATCACACCAGGCAACAACATTACCTCAGCCGTAAAATATCATACTCTGTATATCTGACAACATCCCCCAAGAAAACGTAATCTTAGGTGACCTAAATATTGACTGACAATACATAAACAGCACGTACCCCCAAGGACTCTATTCACCTATTTTGCTTCACCCAACTAATAAGTTCCACTACTAAAATCAACAGGCAGTCCACACTGGACGGGATAATAACAAACAAACCCCATAATATAAAATCCTCTGATTTCTTACCAGATACTAAAAGTGACCACCTTCCAACCTATGTAATTAGACAACATGGTTTACCCAAACAAATAATCTATAAGTACAAAATTTATCAAAGACACATTTATTACAGCACTGTCCCACTACAACTGGAATGTATTAAGACTTCTTCTTCTTTCAGCTTTTCCCGGTTAGGGCTCGCCACAGCGGATCACCTGTCCGCTCATGATTGGCATTGAAGTTTTGCAGTGCCGAGTTGCCAGCCCGGCGCCCAACCTTCCACAGAAGGCACACACATGCACACAATCATACCTAGGGCCAATTTAGAGTCTCCAATCCACCTACAGCATGTCTTTGGGCTGTGGGAGGAAACCGGAGCACCCGGAGGAAACCCACGCAACCACAGGGAGGACATGCAGACTCCACACAGAAGGCACCCCAGCCAAGGATCGAACTGGAGAACCTCTTGCTGTGAGGCGGCAACGCTAACCACTGCACTACCGTGGCCGCCCCAACTGGAATGTATTAAGACTAATGTCCCTAAATGTAGTAGTTACTCACTTCAATTCCACCTTCCTAAAAAATACTACATGATTTAGTACCAGAATACTACCAGACAAATCAAGCAAGGATTACCTTAGTAGCAACATACTTCCTTCCTTTTCTATTATACTCTTCCCCTATTCTTACAAATATCAACGCTATGTATAAAACAACCTTATAAAACACACCACTGCCTTGCATTAAAATAATTAACTGGCTTGAACTTCCAAACCAGTTGACATACTCACAACCTATTGTACTTGTGACGGCCCCACTTAAACCCTAGGCAGTAACTAAGGAACCTCAGTCCTCACCATTGTCTCCGGTAAGGGAGCGTCACTGAAAGCAGGGATAGAAACACACAATTTCTCTAAGAGTACACCGGGAATAGGCTCCAAACCTGGGACTGGACTATATGCTTCACTTCAGGTCCCCAAATGAGTCTTCACACTAACCACTGCAGAGCAATGTGTCCCAGTTCTAAGTATTTGACACACTCACTCTTAAATATCTGATATTCACACATACAAACACTCTTGGGAAAGAGTGACACAGATTTAACTGATATGTCCTCTTTCTCAAATTACAAGGTAATGGCTGCCACTGGTCAAATACTGCAATACCCTTTGTCACTTGTCCTTCTCTAACATAGATGACAAGCAGGCGGGGTATTTCGTTTAGATGCTTTAATACAGAGAAACATCAGGATGGATAACAGCATCATAAAATATAAACAAATTGGTTAACAGACAGACCTTACGTACATGCTTACATCTTAACAGATAACTACAAAATGGTAGTCATGCTACACTTGTGCAAGCCCTTGGATAGCTTCTTAAAGGTACATATACAATTATCTACATCCTCCTTCTTAAAAAGACTGCCCTTTATTAAAACAATACTAAAGTTAGACATACATTACTATCGACATTAGAAACAAAACACAATGTTCATGTCCAAGTTACTTTGTATCTGTTACAGGATTTACAGATGTGACCATATCTCATAACATAACAATCTAGACCAAATTTAGCAACAGGGACAGTCTTCGATGAACAACTTGTATCAGAAACTTCTGGATTTGTCATCGGAATGGGAATGTCCTTTGGAACTTCCTCTGGAACTGGAACACCAGACAACTCACTCTGAGATAAACAGTCTTTCTCACAGGCTATATGCTGTGGTATAGGCTTGGACACCAGTATTAAATGTTTCCGATTCCACCTCAAGTCTGCTCCTTGTGATTCCACAATGTATAATCTTGGCTCTGGGCAAATACTCTTCACGACACCAATCTGATCATAACCTTTGGACGTCTGCATCCTTACCACTTCTCCTTCTCGTAATGGATTGAGGAGTTTGCTGGTTTTATCATAGTAGGACTTCTGGATTAAGCACGTCTTCAAAAGATTGGTTTTCACTGACCTGTTGTTCTTGACACATGGAACCAACAACTGACAATGACTGGTAATGTGGTTCTGGTTTGTCTCGACTGAAGTTTTTGAGCAGGTGAACCAAGATGTTTATCATGAGGAACATTTCTGAGATTCTAGAGATTCAGGAAAACAACACTATTATCTTGTTTTGACTTCTCAAGTAACTTTTCTGCACACTGAACTGCACGTTCTTCCAAACCATTTGACTGTTAGTATTCAGGGCTACTGGTGACAGGAGTAAAGTCCCATTCTTCAGCAAATCTTTTGAACTGTTGGCTTGTAAACTGCGTGCCACTGTCAGAAATAACATTGTGTGGACCACCATGTACTGAAAAATGACACTTCATCTTAGTAATGACAACACTGGATGCTAGGTTAGGAAGTAAGTCAATCTCAAACCAACTGGATTAAGAGTCTACTGACATCAAATAATGTTGACCATTCCACTCGAAGATATCAGTGGTTACTGTCAACCAAGGTAGTTCCAGAATCTGGTTTAGATGAAGTGGTTCATTCTGTTGATGTGGCTTTGTACTATTACACACAGAACAAGATGAAAGTGATCTCTCAATGTCTTGTGTCACAGAGCACTAAACTACTAGCTCTCTCGCCCTTCTTTTGGTAGAGTAGGTTGCTGGGTTGCCACGATGCAAGACAGTAATGTACTTTTGTTGCAAGGAATTGCTTTTGGACCTTTCATAATGATACCTTTGTCAGACAAAATCTCATTTCTGTATGAAAAATAAGGCTGCACTTCTTGGGGTAAACTAGATTGCTTTGATGGCCATCCTTGACTGATAAAGTGGTTAAGCTTTATAAAACTGGATCTGTGGCTGTGTGATTTCTCAGCTCATCAAGACATGTGGAAGAAAACTTTCTCACTTCCATGACTCAAAATCAAGGTTCTCATTCTCATGCTGTTCTGAGGTATTTCTGGGCGATGTGGATAATGTACTAGCAAGATAAAAAGAAGTTTGCCTTTCTTGTAAACAAGATTGAAATTATACTTTTCAAATCTCAACATCATGATTGCAGTCTGGCTGGAGCTGAACAACAGGCCTTCTCAAGATAGTGACTAGTAATTGGTGGTCTGTTTCGATCTGGATAGGTCTACCATAAACATAATCATGAAACTTCGAACATGCAAACACAATTGCCAAAAGTTCTTTCTCAATCTGGGCATACTGCATTTCAATTAGGGTAAGATTTCTCGATGCATAGGCAACAGGTTGATCCTCTTGTAGATTTTGAAGCATCACATGAAAGTGTAACTGGTTTGTGAACATCATAGTATCTGAGAATTGGTGGACAAGGTAATTCTTCGTTTCAAGACCAGGATACATCTTTACGAGTCAACCCTCTAAGCGGTGCTGAAAGTTGGCTCAAGTCTGGTAAGAACTTGCCTAGGTAGTTAACCATGCCAAGAAAACATTGCAGGGCTTGAACATTGCCTGGAGCTGTAATCTCAAGAATGGCTGTTTGCTTAGAAGGGTCTGGTCATAGGCCTGTACTAGTAAATAAATGACCAACATAAGTAATCTATTGTAGCCTGAATTTACATTTCTGTGTATTGAGCTTAAGATTCACTTGATGTGCCCCTTCTAGAACTTTTCTGAGGTTTCTTTCATGTTCTGCTTCACCATGACCTCTTACTATGTCCACTATGCTAGCACAAGGATACCCAGAAAAAAGTTGCTCCATCGCACGTTGAAAGACTTCACTTGCAGAATTTATCCTAAATGGCAGTCTCAAAAATCTGTATCTGCCAAATGGAGTACTGAAAGTAGTGAACAATGAAGATTTTTTGTCAAGCTGAATTTGCCAAAATGAACTCTTTGCATCTAAGACAGAAAGGCTATGACTTCTTCAACTGTGCGCATTGGATGATGAAGTCTTTTTAGTGCTTTGTTCAAATCTTGGGGTCAATACATATTCTGATGTCATCTGAGCTTTCCTTATGAGTTACCACCATGGAAGATACCCATTCAGTTGGAGTTGCAACTGGACAAACCACACATTGTTTTGTCATTTTATCTAGCGCAGCTTTAATTCTGTCCTGCATGGCTATTGGAACTTTTCGAGTTGGCCTGATAACTGGACTGACGTCTGCATTTAACGTCATGGAGTACATAACTGGAAGTTTGCCTTGTTTCTATTTGAAAAGATCAGCATAGGTAGAAAAAATGTGCTGGGCAAAATTAGAATAGTGGCCTTTTACGCTGACTTGGTGCATTTCCTTATTAGATGAAAGCAGTCCCATTTTCAAACTGTCTCTGAGCCCTAATAATGACTGGACATGCCTCTTGACCACATAGAATAATAAGTTGTAGCTTCTTTCAGCACAGTAACATGAAAGCACTACTGAGTCTTCAGTCTGAATTTCTTTGCCTCCATAATGAACAAGCTTCGCACACCTTGCCAACTTCTGCTGACATAACATTGCACTTGGAACCTGTACCAACTTTGAGCTCTATGGGCTTGCCATTTATCCAAACAGTACAAAATACTTCATTGTTTGCCCTTATATCTGCTGCATTAACTGTTTCATGAAGCAGCGACACACCATCAACATAAAGAGTAGGGTTGCAGCTTTCTAATTGATCAACTCATTTCTTAAAATGTTCCCTCTTAATAAAAGAGTGTGGCCTTTTGATTTACAAAACCTTTTGAAATGATTCCACTTATTGCATTTGTAGCATTGTTGACCAAAAGCTAAACATTTTCCCTTTTAGATTCATGACTTCCACCACAATTACGACAGTTGGCAATAAAACTGGGTTGAGGTCCATGCTTTGAGTTTGCTGACTCACTCTTATGCTTCACTGAGACTGTGGGAATTCTGGAATTTGCTAGAAAGTTCTAGGGTTTACCAGTGAGTGCTGCAGGGGCTATAGTTGCTGCCATGTGCTTGGGCCTGTTTTTTTAATCACATGCAGCATACTATCAGCATGAGCTTTATCACTGTGCCTTCTACAGCTATTCTCATTTATAAGCATATTTGTGTGCTTTTCTGTGAGGTCGTATATCTGACAAATCTCAATGGCCTCATTCAAAGTTAAATCACTGTCGCGAAGCAAAATCTTTCTCACAGTATCATCTTTTATACCACAAACAAGTCTGTCTTTTATCAACTCATCCCTTAAATCACCAAATCTGCACGTTTTAGCCTTATTTCTCAGGTCTGTTCTATATGCTGCAAACGTTTCACCAGGCTTTTGATCCCTTGTGTAAAATAAGTGCCTCTCCATTGTAACATTTGTCTGGGGGTTACACATTTCTCTAAGTTTACATTTTAAGCACTCAGGGTCCTCCCTTGACTCAGCCGGCAGAGCAATATGATGGTTTCCCCCCTCTCCTGTTTAGACAGCAGGTGCATACACAAATGAATGTTCTCTTTCAACGGCTTCTGACCCAGCTAAATTAAGTAGAATAAATGCCTTTGTGTGGTCATCTTTATCAGAAAATGCAGCCTGTATGAAAATGTCATACTCTTGCTCAAACACTCTCCAGTTCTTAGCAATATTACTGTCGAACACAAGTGCACTGGGTTTTCGAAATCTGTCTGCCATGCCCACAAAGTATGTACAAACACACTGAAAATATGGCCCTTGTAATTATGTACGGACAAACTGTTCTGTGAGCTCGTAACAACATTCAAATGCACAATAAACACTTTGAAATACTGTACTTTGTGCAATATGCTCAGAAATGGCTATATTCTGCAAAATAACTTTTTTGTAACACTGCACAAACATCAAACACTTTATATACTTCTGTTAACTTGAATATCTTTACTTAATGCAAAAAAAATACATGCTTTGCGAAAATGCAGTCATTTCCCTTAATTTTATTTGTTCTACGCAATTCGGACTTTATTTCAAACATTTTCTGTAGTAATTTGAATATTTTTATCAATATCGTACATATCGGTTTATGGGAATATAGAACGTTCTGTATGCCTCGTTTCATATTTTGTGAATAAGAAATAGTGCTAAGCAAGTTTTAATATCTGAAATTTGTTTCTGACCTGTTTTGTGAAGCTTGCACATTGTAAGGATGATTCACTCCTCTACAGACCTCCCAACCATCCCAAATTACTCAGTTTTTACTGAGTTTTGGGGTCAAAATGAAGGGGTGCCACGATTCCCGAGTGGCACCCCTTCATTTCAGTTTTTTTGCTTTCTTTTTTTTATGTTTTGAATTTTCGCGCTGTTGATGCTGACATCATCACGTGTGCGATGACGTCAGCTCCATCAGCTCTACCAGCCAGTCGGAATTTAGCTCAAGGAGCTCACGTCATCATTTCCGGCTGACTGTGAGCGGGCAGGAATTAAACAGTTGCAGCACTAATGCTGCAGAGAATGGGCTGTCTACTTTACTTTTGTAAACTGCTATGCTCAGAATGGGCTGGCTTTACTTTACTTTTGCAAATTGCTGCCTACATAAACGGACTTTGGGCTGCAGGCTGAGAGAACAGGATGAAGCAAGGCATTAGGTAAGGAAACAGTGTGTGTGTGTGTGTGTGTGTGTGTGTGTGTGTGTGTGTGTGTGTGTGTGTGTGTGTGTGTGGCTGGGTATTCACTTATTGTCAGGTACGATGCCTACAGTTGTGTGCGGGTGAGTGCACACACTTATGAGTGTGTATATTCATGTGGTATAACCATATTTAGCTTCTAGTATGAAATGTTATGCCAGTATAAACTTTGGCACAGATAGAAAAGAATGTTAATGTGTAAAATGATAAAAATAAGGGATGACAAACATATATGCTTTGAAGAGAAATGCTGCTAATTAACTGTCACAGAAGTTGGTAGGGCTTGCATAAATATACATAAAGTCATTTAAAGAACAAAGGAGGCAAGAAAGGAGCTACGAATGCAATGGTAGACTGACTGCTTCATGCATTCAGTAATTGAGAAAGCACTGCTAGAAATACCTTGGTTTAGAGATTACATTATTTGGGGTTTCATTCCAATATGCTTTTCCTGTTTTTAATAGCTGAATGTTTTTATTATCTGTTTTCCAGAAGGAGCAAAAAAACTGATTATAAATTAGAAATTTTGTGCCTCGATAATCACAGATACGTCAGCAGTAGTTACATTCCAGATATAGTGTCATGCTTCCGGGAATCGCATGTACGCAGAAGTGCTGACAACTCTAAACAGAATAATGAATCCAGTTTAAATTCTATTTAAAACAGAAAATGAAATCCACATTCTTTAATTCCTTTACATATAATAGGACAGTTCAGTTCATTAGTAGTCAAACATTTTAGATTTTCTGCTAGAGGAACTGTTCTTTTTCCATCTCCAGGCAAGACAAATATGAAAAGATGAGTTATGCTACACACCACAGACTCCAGAGTCCAGACATAAACAGCTCAATACAGAATATGTGCTGTAAATGAGATCTGAACTCCAAATTTTGTGAGCCTGGAGATATTTTACATGTTCATTGTTCTATTTCCTCTTCCTTATTGATTTAGGGATTTTCCTTGAAGATTTAAAATATTCCTATATTTCTGTTGGAAAATAAAACTGTCATAATTCCTAAGGCATTTTCCTAATATTCAGATTTATTTAAACAGCTGTTTTGTTATTCATTCGTTTTTTTTAGTTTGCCTTTACTTACACTACAAATTGAGGCTTTTAATTGGATATACTGGCATATAGGAATTATATGAAATATGTGATCAATTATTATTTTTTTTTTTAAACTGTAATTGTTAATATACTGCTCAGAAGCAGATAATGACACAATGTCTTAAAATACTAACAGACTAGAATCACACTGAATATCCTCCTGCCTTCTTCAGCTACATGTACACAAACAAAAGCACATGGTAGTGCGACTGCGGACCATTTCATTCCCAGCCCACTTCAATGAAATTGTCAACATGCATGGAATTGCTTAGCTACATATACACAGGCACAATCACAAAACTCACCAAAATGGCTCCCTGTAAGTTTTTTAAGCAAATGTACATGCTAGTAGTGGATATATTTTAAAACAATGATTCCATAATTCCTTAAGTCATTGTCTTTATAATTATTTATAGTTTGGGTGTGGAAGCAGACTTTTATGATGGAAATGTTCTGAACTGGGCAGTTTTATAATTATTGGTTCATGCATTTTCTTTCATTGCCTACAGTACAGCCTACTGTAAAAATGTTCATTCAAACAATACATTTAAAATGTGCTGTGTCTAGCAAGTGTGCTGTATTATACAAGGACTATAACTTAATAAAGTCAAGAAGGTGTATCAAAGAAAAGAACGCATCATGTATGTTTCTTGTTTTGTGTGCAAGGAGCCAATGATTTGAAAACAGCCCAAAGGTAATCTTTATCCACCACTGGCCAGATGCATTTTCTTTGGATGTGGTACAGGTTTTAATGCTGTTTCGATGAATGTGAGTTTCAAGGGCAGAGAAGTTTTAATGCCAAGTCTGTTTTCCTCGTGAGACAGTATTGCTTTGTTTATCAGATGTCTGTTAGTGTTTGTACATTGATGTGCTGCAAAATGTAAAAATAAAATCCAAACAATCATTGTAGAAGTAAAGCAGTATGCACACATTAGTGCTTATGGTAAATGGGGAGAAATAGCCAGGTAATGGGATATTGGAATGGCTGCAGGGGGACTCTGGTGCCATAATTTGGTTGTCTGTTCTTCAGTTTGTGTTCGAAAGTTGGTATCCCACAATTCCATTGGAGTGGGTGGGGTTATGTAATTATGTATACAAATTAGATGTTAATCAGCGTACAGATTTGTACCTATTTTTCATGGGCCTTGTCCAGATTTTTGATATTTCCAGGTTGAGAGGTATGCTCCTCTATATTCCACCAGTTCCAAGCAAGTGCCTTAAGTTGATTTAGCCATGCTACTTTTAACACCATGTCCTTTAGACATGCCACTTCTGACACCATGTCGCTCATCCTTCTCTGACATAGATGACAAGCAGGCGGGGTATTTCGTTTAGATGCTTTAATACATAGAAATACATCAGGATGGATAACAGCATCACAAAATATAAACAAACTGGTTAACAGACAGACCTTACATACATGCTTACATCTCAACAGCTAACTACAAAATGGCAGTCAGGCTCCCATGTGCTCAGTATTTATACACCTATGCAAGCCCTTGTACAGCTTCTTAAATGTACATAGACACACACTGATCTACACCCTTCAAAAGGGGTGTTCAATCATACTGGGTAAAAAAAAAAGTTATGTACTTACCATAACTTTCCATGCGTGTTGTTCATCTTGACCTTTATTCTCACTGATGGGTCTAATCCAATGTGTCAGATCCATCTTTGCCTTTACCAAAGCTCAAGGGCTTCAGCAAAGCTTTTGGGCCCCATTCCCTACCCATAATGTAGTTCCCTGACTTCCTCAGATCTGGTTTGCCCCCCCTAGAAATCAACAGGAGAAAACCACTGTCTTAGTATAGAAGGTATACAGTAGTAATACAATAAAAGGACCAAAGATGGTATCTCTGAGGCTATGACAATCCAAAATTCAGTGTTCACTAGGTCTCCCAGGAGATCTGGGAGGGGACTTGGAGGGCGGGTTGTGAGAATAAAGGTCAAGATGGACAACACACATGGAACATTATGGTAAATACATAGCTTCTTTATGTGTTGTTGTCAATCTCGCCTTTATTCTCACTGATGGGACCATGTCCCAAGCAACTTGATTCCTGGGTGGTTCATGGGAGAATATTCCTCAGAGCCATAGAACCAAAAGAGGCTCTACTCCTAGATGCCAAATCCACTTTGTAATGAGTAATAAAGGTAAGAGGTTTCCCCCACGTAGCTGCAGCACAAATGTTATCCAAAGGTAACCTAGCTTGGAAAGTTGTAGAAGTAAGAAGAAGTTATGTACTCACCATAACGTTCATCTCATCTCACATTCTTATCCGTGGGTTCGGAGCCAAATATCTGCTCCGACTCGGCCTATTTTACTAGCTCAAAAGTCTCTGATTGGCTGGGCTAAGAGGGTATCCCATGGTACACTGCTCTGCATCCCCAGATCTAGTTTGCTGCTAACAACATAGTTACTGCATACATACCACACATTCATACAAACAAAATTTATTCAAAGGGACTCTGCAGGATACAATCTAACTTCCAAATCCTCCAGGCAGGGGGAAGGTGGGAGGGTAAGTAAGAATGTGAGGCGAGATGGACTACATACATCGAACGTTATGGTGAGTACATAACTTCTTGATGTTATGTAGTCCTATCTCACCTACATTCTTACCCGTGGGACAGCGTCCCTAGCTCCTACATCCTGGGTGGCTCATAGGAAAATACTCCTGAGAACTGTGGAGCCAAATGAAGATCTGCCCCTGGAAACCACGTCCCATTTGTAATGAGAAACAAAGATGTGAGAAGAAGCCCAAGTGGCCGCAGCACATATATCATCCATTGACAATCTAGCTTGATAGGCTTTGGATGTGGAGACTGCTCTTGTGGAGTGGGCTTTAGCTGGAAAAGGCAAATTTTTACCTGCTGTCTGATAGATGAAGGAAATACAGCTGGCTATCCATCTAGAGAGCGTGACCTTGGATACTCGAGAACCAGACCGGTTTTCCGAAAAGGAGACAAAGAGTTGGTCAGATTTCCGGATATCTTTCGTCCGGTGAAGATAGAAGCGTAACTGTCTATGTACATCCAATTGGTGAAATCTGAATTCTGCCTTGTTAGAAAAATTGGGGAAGAAAACTGGCAGCTCAATAGACTGATTTATATTAGACACAGAAGCCACTTTGGGAAGGAATGATGGGGTTGGTCTAAGAGAAACTCTATCTTTATGGAAGATCAAATATGGGGGGTTGATGGAGAGGGCTTGAATTTCAGAGACCCGCCTCGCTGAAGTGACTGCTATTAAAAATGCTGTTTTCCATGTTAAAAATTTTAACTCGCAGGTAGCTGCAGGCTCGAAAGGTGGAAGAGTGAGGACTTGAAGAACAAAATTGAGGTCCCAGGGCATGACATGTTGGGATACTGGGGGATGAAGTAATAGAGTACCTTTAAGGAATGCTTTACATAGTCTGTGTGCCATAAGGCTAGGCTCATTGACTACGTGGAAGTTTGATATAGCCGCCAGCTGAACTTTGATGGTGGCTGATGCGGACCCTTGATAGAACAGCATCGACAAAAATTCCAGAATCGAATCAATGGGAGCCGTGTAGGAATCAATGCCTCTAGAATGAGCCCAGATAGAGAACCTTTTCCATTTGCTAGAGTAGATTTTTCTAGTGGATAGTTTATGAGAGGACGACAATATATGGACTACTTCCGGCGATGGAAGTGGAGTAGCCAGGCTGTCAACCATAGTGTCCTCAGAGTGGGGTGGAACTGTCCCGACATGTGCGTCAGTAAATCTGGAAGGGGTTCCAGAATCCAAGGGGTATCCACAATGTAAGGTTGAAGGAAGGGGAACCATACCTGACGAGGCCAGTATGGGGCAATCAGAATCATTCTGCTTCCCAAGGATTGCGCTTTCTGAATCACCCTTGAGAGAAGGGGAAATGGAGGGAAAGCATAAAGCAGACCGGAGGGCCAATTGTGAGCTAGAGCGTCCCTGGGTGATTCCCCCGGTGGGGGGATCAGCGAGAAGTAGTTGCTGCATTTTGCATTGAGAGGACTGGCAAAAAGGTTGCAACAAGGTTGACGCCATCTGCTGAACATTTGCTCTGCAACCAGGCGATTCAGGAACCACTTGTAGGGCATAAGAATCGCGCTGCTTAGCTTGTCCGCTATCACATTGGTCTTCCCCAGAATGTGTGTTGCCACCAGAAACCGTTGGGAAGCTATTTCCCAATGCTACACGCGCATGGCCTCTCTGCATAGTGGGCAAGATCGGGTTCCCCCTTGCTTGTTCAGATACCACACTACTGACATGTTGTCTGAGTGTATCGCAATGGTCCCTAGAGGAAGAACTTCTTGAAGTGCCTGCAACGCAAGAAGCACTGCTCTCATCTCCAGGACGTTTATGTGCAAATGTATCTTGTGCTCCTGCCACGTGCCTTGGACCGTCCTGCCGAGATAATGCCCCCCCACCCCATCTGGGAGGAGTCTGTGGTCACTGTGGCAACAGGGACGGGTGGAACAAAGGGTTTTCCCCGTTCAAGTTGTTGTTGCACAGCCACCAACAGAGGTCCTGCTTGCATCTGTCTGTCATTAGGGCTGGATGAGATAGCGGAAGTCTTTGGAGAGACCATTGGACAAAGAGGAGCCATTGAAGAAGTCCCATGTGTAATCTCGCTAGAGGAACCAACATGATAGTCGCCACCATGGTATCTAGGAGTTGAAGAATCAGTCTTGCCTTTGCATGTCTCAGGGGCATCAGCATGAGAATTTGTTGTTGCAACCCTGTGATCCTTTCTTGTGGTAAGAATGCTCGCATTTGAATGGTGTCCAACTCTGCTCCTATAAAGGTGACACGCTGTAAGGGCAACAAGGCAGATTTTTTCCAGTTTATCGTGATGCCTAATTGGTGACATAGACTGATGGTAGCGTCCCTGGTCTGAATTAGTTGATGCCTGGTGGGGGCGGTGAGGAGCCAGTCGTCCAGGTACGGAAACACCTGGAATCCTTGACGTCTCAAGTGAGCTGTCACCACTGCCATACAATTGGTGAACATCCTGGTGGCTGTGGTGAGACCAAAGGGCAGGGCTCGAAACTGGAAGTGACTGGCTCCCAGCCGGAAGCATAGGTGACACCTAGAGGCTCTGTCCATTTTGACATGGTAGTAAGCATCCTTCAGGTCGCTGGAGCACATCCATACTTCCTCTCCCAACAATGGGAGAATCGATTGTAGAGTGACCATATGGAATTTGGACTTGTGTACGTTAATTGTTGAGTTGACTGAGATCTAGTATGGGTCTCAGGTTCCCTGTTCTTTTTGGCACCAAAAAGAATCTTGAGCAAGTCCCTAATCCGATTTGATCTAAGGGGACTGGTTGGACGGCTCCTTTTTCTAGCAGCTGAGATATCTCTGAGGCTGCTTGATCCCTTTGACTGGGTAGAACATCCGGGATTTTTCTTATAGGAGGGAGTACTGAAGAGAATGGAACGAGGTAACCTCCTGAAATTATCCTTAATACCCATCGGTCCTGAGTGATGTTTTCCCAGGCTTCCGAATACAAGGAAATTCAACCCCCGACTGGTTCCGGATAAGCACAGTCGGGCACACCCTCAGGAATGAGAGTATGGGGAGCCACGGAAGGAGTCGCGGTCTCTGGAATTGCGGGGGCCCCCTCTGCCTCTGGGACGAAGTCTCCCTGAATAACTCCCCCCTCCCCTGCCTCTGGAGAGGGGGTTCACCTTGTGCAGCAGAAAAAAACCTTTGTGATTTCTTGAACCACATCTTTCCCCCTCGCTGAGCCTTGGGATAAGGCCTAGACGGAAAGGAAAAACGGACCCCTACGGCAGACAGGGTCTTTCCCTCTTGCTCGTACCTGGTGAGGGTGTCTTCCACTTTGGTCCCAAACAAGGAGGAACCATCAAAAGGGGCATCAGTGAAGGAAGACTTGAAGGCCTCCGCGAAGTGACACAGGCAGAGCCAGGCTTGCCTTCTAAGGGCTACCCCTGAGCTGGCCGCCCTACTCGCTCCCTCGGCTGCATACGAAATGAATTGCATGGACGAGTTTGCGATGGAGGTGAGGGTAGAAACCTGTGTGTTAACTGTCTGAGCCACCGCTTCAGGTATGTTACCTGCAAGAGTATCTCCCAATTCCTTAAGGAGATCTCTCTGGAGCTGAGTGAAATGAGATAAGTAATTCAGCGACCGTAAAGTGAAGGTGGCTGAAGTCAAGGTACGCTTCCCGTTCCGGTCCATAGTTCTAGACTCCTTGTTAGGAGGATGGACCAACGAGGAAGACTCTGCAACTTCCTTCTGGGTGGCTGCCGCCACCACCATGGCATCTACAGGGACTCCCTTTGACAGAAATTCTTTTCCCTGAGGGGCGGAGAGAAATTTGTTGGGGCACTTAGGTACGGGCTCCACAGAATCAGGGTTTTCCCACAGCCTTCGACAAATAAGGTCAAAAAGTTCATCGAAGGGTGGAGACACCCAGGAGGCGGAGGGTTGAGCGCCAAAAGCCTTAGCAGGGGTGTCCAACCTTTTGGCTTGCTGGGCCGCATTGAGTGAATAGAAATTGTCTTGAGGCCGCATATAAAATATATCATATAGTTAACTCATTCACTGCCACGGGCAACCAAAGTCGACCTCCTGGCTGTAATGTAGGTGCATTTGAACAATGAATAAATATAATAAAGGCGTACTATTTGCCTTAAAATTCTAATTCAAATTTTCTAATCTAACAGTTAACTCTAACATCTTAGTTTATATATATATATATATATATATATATATATATATATATATATATATATTTTTTTTTTTTTTTTTTTTTTAACAAATAAACAGATATTCACTACAGCACTAGCATTTCTCACTGGGAAAACAACTCCAGCAGTCAAGCTACATAAAATGTCAACATTAGCAGTCCTACAATACTATAATCCACAAAAATAAGCCAATAAAGTAAATAATTCACATTACTGAATTAATAAAACAATTCTAAATAAGCTACAAGAGGATCTCATCGAAACAAATGACTGGTGCCAGAAACATAGCCTCAAGCTAAATGCCAAAAATACATCATCATCCCCTTTGGGGAGAGTGATGTCCCCACAAATTATCACATTAATGACAATGTTGTAAGCACGCAATCAGTCATGAAGTGCTTAGGCACTCAGGTTGATAGAAACCTGACTTTTGACCACCATGTTGTCTCTGTTGTACAGAAAGCTTTTTACATGGCCCACCTCATTAGTAAGAGTATCATTCAGGGACAAAGTGGTCATAACATCCCTGTATTCTTCCTTTATAAGAGCCATTACTGAGTGCAAAGCCCCTTTTGGCATGTGCTTCAGAAAAACACCCTGCCAAAAGAAAGACTACAACCATTTCTGACAAAAAAGGTCAAAGGACTAAGTTCACTTAGTTATCCAAACAGACTAAAAAGCTTCTTGCTTTCCTCTGTCTCTTACTGTACCCCTATAAAAAAGATCCTGCCTGAAGAGACTTCCTCCACCTCAGGAATACTGGTTATATGTGAAATGCTCACTGCAAAGACCACAGCCTTCACTGCAACATAAACAAACAGCTCTGTATAGACAGGTTCTTGATACAAAAACTTCAGCTTCTGTAAAAAGCTCCTCTCATTATCAAAAATGTAGTTCAGCAACACGACAACTGAATGGATAGCCATAAATATACTCCTTGAGTAAGTAGCATAGCCTTCATCATACCAGATGAAAAATCCACATACTAAACTTTCCTAGCTGGATGGCTAAAATCTAATATTGGTTACTCAAGTCTACTTGCCCAAGAAGAGGGGCCTATTTAACTAAGAATTCCATTTACAAAAATATATTCAGTATACATATTAAGTCTCTCTCTCTTTCACACACTCACAAAATGAGCCCCTACTTCTAAAATATGCAACCTTAGTAATCACATGGCACACATTCACTGAAAGAAATTGTCTGAAAGTAAAACTATCTGAAAAAAAATATACTAGAGGTGGACTCATCCATCCAATTTCCCACCACCAAAAGGACCATCAATAAATTAGCAAACAACTGCTCAGCAAAAAGTAAATGAATAAGAAATCCATAAACTCTCTAAGATCATACTACATACTGGAGTAAACATATAACTTCCCTCCAATCTAAAGCCATTTGACAGTCAGACATTTTAATTTGTACAGAAGTTATTCACAAACTGACAGTTTACTGAGCTGTCACATTAGCACTCTATGCTTATGTCTGAACCAATGAAGCATACTTGTCAATTCCAAAAGAATTAAAGTAGCTTAATAAGAAAGTTATTTGCAAGGTTACATGGCAGTTTATATTGGAAATAATCAAAGATATCAAAAAGGCTCTGTTTCTCGTATTTATGCTGAAAAGTCTTCCAATGTAAATACACCCTTTTGATTTAGCATGGAACCCTACCTCTCAACCTTTGAGCAAGAAATCTGGAGAAAGAAAAAAATAAAAGTGGGACACAGACCCAAAAACAGTTATGCATCACAGACACCATTGAAACAACTGTAGCTGCAAACATTATACATCACTTACAGTCTTTCTATCCCATCATTGTCAGTTAAGCATTATATGGCTCATTCAATCCTGCCTTCTTTTCCAACAAAGAAAACCATGCTTTGAAATGGCAAATGCATTAAAAATAATAAATAAAACACATTGCATCCACATCCTGCAACTTCCTACCTGCAAACAACCACAGAGCTTTCACTGAATCTAGGGCTGCTTATTTCCCAGGAATGATAGCTCTCCCTAATTAAGTCTAATGGGATACAATCTACCAGGATCTGGACTACCTGGAATAAATTAAATTATGGCCTGCAAATTGCAAGTGCACTTTGTTTAATTAAACTATATTTCTAAGCCCACTTACTGTATTTTTTCACTAACATCCCAATATCCATTTCCAGGTCACTTTACAAGGCATTGGCAATGGTAGACTTGGCATCCTCCAGATCCCTATGGGACCACACTCATACTGCTAGCATTGTCCATTAAATATAAGTATCCATCCACTGCAAATTGCAAGAAGCTATGTCTTAAAAAAATCTACTTTTGGCATGCATAGTACCCAAGTATCAGGTTTTATAAAAAATAAACATATTCCACAGTCTGTAACACACACACACACTAAAACCCTCAACATTTAAAAAATGACATTGTGCCCCCCTGATTTGCCAGTATAGATGATCCACCAAAGCTGTACTTATTGTTGTCCAATCTGCCACTGCTTAGAACCCATCAATGACAAAACAGTACTGGTTACTTTTTTGTTTGTCAGAAAAAACAATTCAACTTTATATGCTACATTCCCAAAAAGTCAATCCACTACTGACCCATTACCCTAGGCTGCTGTCTCATTCTTACTCCCTGGAACTGCATTACCTTGGATGACCAATTTTATTTCCTAAGCAAAAGACACAAATTGGAAGATGAAGCAAAAATCCATACAGCTGAGAGGTATGATTTCATATTCAATACAACACACTCTCTGTCAGGAAAGCCACAAATTAATGAAAGTGTACTTTTAATGTATGATATATTTGTAGGCTAACTTATTTGTGTTCAGTAGGTAGATTGATCGTCATTAGCCTCTTTGTGCATGTGTCTCTCTCTGTCTTGCACACATACACACACACACACACACACACACACACACACACACACACACACACTCTTCCTTCACATGCACAAACATTCTGCTTTCATGCATGTACTCACTCATTCACTACCTATTAACACAGGTAAGTGCTGTCCCTTTCAAAGGCAATGATGGCAAATCCATACACGAGTCCCTCTTCAGCGAGAACACACATGCACCGATTCTTTGGCATGAAATAATGGTGGGAAACACACAGATCCTTCTTTGGCACAAAAAAATCAAAACTAGAATGGTGCTTTGGTGCATGCGCACACCAGCAGAGTTATAGGTCACGGACGTGAAAAACACAAAACAAAAAAAGTGTTTTGGGACATGCGTATATCGATGTTGCAGTTAGAGGTTGGGGGCTGCATGGAAGAGCTCTGAGAGCCGCATGCGGCCCATGAGCCGCAGGTTGGACACATCTACCTTAAGGAATACTGACTCCTCCTCAGAAGGGGTTTTGGAAGGCCAGTCTCCTCTTTGTTAGAGTATCTCCAGGATATCGGAGAAGGAAACATCATCAGAGGAAGACTTGGGGGATCCTTCCGATTCCTCGAGGTCAGTATAGGAAGTGAGAGACTCGTCCTGGGAGTCTTATGTGTTTCCTCTTGCACAATTTCCTTCTGGGAGGTTCCTCAGGCACTGGCTCTGAGGGACCTTCAGAAAGTGGGGGACCGCTCGTGAGGGTGTCCGTAGGGCCTGTCGCTCTACTGTCAAAGGATAGGTGAGTGTCAGAAGCTCTCGCCGGAGTGGTAGGGGATGGAATGACCGACCCAAGTGATGTAGCTGACGATCTGGCCAGCGCACTCTGCATGGCCTCGAAGGCGGGTCCCCCCTGAGTCCGAGGACCGACCGACCTCCAAGGCCACGACCGGGACCGGGATCCCCCAAGCCGATGCACCGAGTGGGAGACTCGGAACCAAAAGATGTCCCGAAGTATCCCCTTCGGGCCCGACCGAGAAGACCCGAGTCTCGAACCCTGTGGACGGAACCGACATGGTCTGAGCCTAGGTCGGCACCGATAAACCCATGGGAGGTATCGGAGCCGGCGCAAGAACATCACTCAGAGCAGAACATGCCGGCTCTGACAACAAGGATGTGCTCGGAGGAGGAATCATTGAAACAGCCATAGGAACTGGCTCTGGAGCCGACTGGGTCGGAGCCAAAAACAATTTAGCCAACACCGGTGACTGCAGGAGCCTCTGCACTACCCTATCCACATCCAAATCAGAAAGCCTGGAGGATTTGGAGGAGATGGATGGAGATTGGGATCTCTTACCTGGTGAACCATGCCTAACACTAGGCGACCAGCTCCGAATGGGCTCGAGAATGATCGGAGCGGACGCCAATTCACTTAACACAGATACCTCCTGCGGCCCCCGAGGACAGTGGAGCCGAGGAAGCAGTGTCCAATATAGTAATCTTCTCTGGAGGCTCTGAAGATGCATATGGAGCCGGAGACCTTTTCTTGGACTTGAAGGCCTTAGATTTCAACTGAGAGCTGGAAGCCGAATCTATAGCCTCCTCAAAAGATGGTTTAAGCAGTCCCTTTAAAATCAATTTGTTTTTCCTCTCTTGGAGCACCCTAGGACTGAAGGCATGGCAAAAGCTACACAACTCCTGTAAATGGATGGCTCCAAGGCAGTAGACACATACAGAGTGTCCATCTGTGATGGACATTTTATATCCACACTTTGAACATTTTTTAAAGCCAGAAGGCTTATGTTCTTTCTGATCTTTAGACATATCTGCTACTCTGAGAATAGTTAACTTCCAAAACGGGCGGTAAAACCCACAGCGTTCACTACAGTTAACAAACTTCCAAACGGGCGGGAAGCCCACAACGTTGACTAGCAAACAGTACTACACAGAATGAGCAAAGCTCTAAACAAACAATTGGCAACAAAAGGACACCAGTGAGAGAACCTCTAACTTAAACGGTTCTAAGACAATACAAAGAAGAAACACACGAACAACTCAACTAAGGGAGGACTAGGTCCTCTAACTAAAACGGGTCTAGCCCATGGGAACAGTTAGGGATGCCACAAAAACACCAGAACCACACAATCACAGCGACAGCATAAAGATATAGCTATTAAAATAGCTTTTGAGTATAAAGCATCCAATTTCTCAAGAGAAATAAGTCAAAAAGAGGTACTTAGCCACAGCCAAGCGAGACCATGTCCGAGCTCTACAAGCGGCAAACAAGATCTGGGAATGCGAAGCAGTGTACCATGGGATACCCTTTTAGCCCAGCCAATCAGAGACTTTTGAGCTAGTAAAATAGGCCGAGTCGCACGGGTAAGAATGTGGGCGAGATAGGACTACATAACATCTACTGATCTGGTGGAATTAGCTTTTACCGGAAATGGGAGTGCTCTGTTCTTAAGACTTGTAGATGTAGAATACACAAAGAGTGAGCCATCTAGATAAAGTGATCTTCAAAACTGGGTGTCCTTTTCTAGACTCGGAATAGGACACCAACAGCTGATCTGATTTTCTAATCTTTGCAGTTCTATGCAAATAAAAATGTAATTGTCTATGCACATCTAGAAGATGTAAAGCATACTCGCCTTTGTTCTGGTAGTTTGGAAAGAATACTGGCAGCTCAATGGATTGATTTAGATTACTTTCTGACATGACCTTTGGAAGAAAGGAGGGCTTTGTTTGTAAAGAGACTCTGTCTATATGGTAAAGCAGGTAAGGTGGCTTGCAGCTCCGAGATTCTTCTGGCTGAGGGAATAGTGACTAAAAAGAGTGTTTTCCAAGAAAATAACTTTATATCACATGTGGCTGAAGGTTTAAAGGGGAAGAAATTATGCTTGTTAAAATGAAATTTAGATCCCATGGAGGAGTGGGATTCTTATATGGAGGTCTAATCTTTAATCTCTAATCTAGGCTTTACAGAGTCTGTGTGACATGATCGCAGCTCCATTTTCTCCCACATGATAATTACAGATCGCTGCTAGCTGGGCTTTGATAGCAGAAGTAGCTGCATTCTCATGAAAAAGTTTGGTTAGAAATTCTAGGATAGAATGAAGGGGGGCAGAAAATGGGTCTATTTTGTTGCCACTTGCCCACATGACAAACCTATTCCATTTACTCTTGTCTAATCTTCTTGTGCAGGACTTATGGGAAGACAACAAGATATGTTTAACTTGAGAGTTAAGGAGGGGTAACTTGGCAATCAAGAGAACTGGAACAGTCAAGCTGTCAACTTCAGGTTTTGAAGGTTGGGATGAGCCAATCCTGGCAGACGTGTCAGAAGATCTGCAGCTGCGTCCAGAATCAGTTGTTCATCCAGATGATGAGGCTGAAGGAAGGGAAACCAGATTTGACAAGGCCAATAGGGTGCAATCAGAATCATCACAGTCTCCAACTGACTGGCTTTCTGTAACATTTTAGGAATCAAAGGAATCAGAGGGAAAGCATATAGGAGTCCCGGAGTCCAATTGTGAACAATTGCGTTCCTTGGTGACTCCCCCGTAGGAGGGATCAGGGCAAAAAAGTTGCTGCATTTGGTGTTTGTGGGTGAGGCAAAAAGATCACAGCAGGGCTGGCACCATTTTCAGAAAATCCTTTCCACTACATTTTGATTGAGGGATCACTTGTGACACCATAATATGGCCCTGCTCAATTTGTCTGCAATCACGTTGGATTTCCCTGAAATGAGCATTGCAGTCAAAAAACAGTTGGAAGACATTGGTCCATTGCCAAACCCTTAGAGCTTCTTGAAAGAGGGCGTAAGATCTGGTTCCTCCCAGTTTGTTTATGTACCAGGCCACTGATATATTGTCTGACTGAATTGCTGTTGTTCCTAGAGGGAGAGTGTTCTGAAAAGTTTGGAACGCCAATAGTACTGCTCTCATCTCTAGGATGTTTATGTGCAGGTGAGCCTTGTACTCCTGCCAGGTGCCTTGAACTGTCTTTCCCAGATAATGCCCCCCACCCTATCTGGGAAGCATCTGTTGTCACAGTGGCCTGAGGTGGGGGAGGGAAAGAAGGGATGTCCCTGAGGAGCTGAGGGAGAGTGAATCCACCATATGAAATCTTTTTTGCATGAATTGGTTATGATAATCTTGTGGGACATTGGTAAATCCAGAATTGACCACTGTGTGGACAGTAACCACTGAAGTATCTGCATATGAAGGTGAGTTACAGGAACAAGTACAATGGATGCTGCCATATTTCTCTGAACTTGCAACACTTGTTTTGCACTGGCTAGAGTTTTGTTGATTAACCTTTTTACATGTAAGCAGAGATCTTGAACTCTGTCGTGGGAAAGTCTCGCTGTCAGCATGGTGGTATTTATCTCTGCTCCTATAAAATTAAAATTTTGAGACGGCTGTAGAGCAGATTTGTCATAATTTACCATAATGCTGAGTGAGGAGCAAAGCTGGAGTGTGTAGGTTCTGGCTTGTAGCAAGAGATGCCTGGTTGGGGCAGTTACGAGCCAGTCATCCAGATATGGAGCTACACGGAATCCATTGCATCTCAAGTGAGCCATCACTACTGCCATACACTTGGTGAACACTTTGGGGGCTGTAGTGAAACCAAAGGGCAGAGCTCGAAACTGAAGTGACTTGCTCCTAGCCAGAAGCACAAGAACCTTCTGGATCATCTTTCCATTAAGATGTGGTAGTACGTATCCTGACGGTCTATAGAGCACATCCAATTAATTGTCTTTTCCCAGGAATGGAAGTATCGACTACAGTGTTACCATCTGGAACTTGGTTTTCTTCACCGATTTGTTTAGTTTGCTGTGATCCAGAATGGGTCTCCAGTCCCCTGTTTTCTTTGGTACTAAAAAGAACTTTTAGTAAGTTCTGAATCCTCTCTGGCCTGCGGTGACTTCTTGGATGACTTTTTTTGAGCAACTTTTGAATTTCTAGTGCTGCTTGTTCCTTTTGACTGACTGGAATGTCTGGAAAAGATTTGTTTACAGGAACAGGGAAGGCGACGGGAATAATATATCCCCTGGATATTACGTCCTGCAGCTATTTGCCATTAGATATATTTTGCCAGGCTTCGAGGTGCAGTGACAAACACCTCCTTGAATGCCTCCAGAGGCGAGCAGTCGGGCACTCCTTCAGGTGCAGTGAAAGGGTCTACCAAACAAAGATTCTCTGGAGCCCTGATTCTGCAGGCCTCCTATGCCGCGAGGGTGGTGTCTTCCATTATTGTTGTTCCTCCATCTGCCCCTGGGGGGACTTCCACCCTGTGTGTTTTGGTAAGACCTCTGTGATTTTTTTGAACCACATCTTCCCACTGCTCCTCTGACCCTTTGGAAATGGTCTGGTGGGTGTGGAAAAATGCACTCCAATGGCAGATAAGATCTTGCCCTCCTAGTCCCACCAGGTTAGAGTTTCCTTTAACTTGGGCCCAAAAAGGGATGAGCCATCAAAGGCAGCATTAACAAAGGAAAACTTAAAAGGCTCAGCAAAATTGGAAAGGAGTATCCAGGCCCGTCTCCTAATGGAGATGTCTGAACCCGCAGCTCTACTTACTCCATCTGCTGCATATGAGATGAGTCTCATAAAGGAGCTGACCACAGAGTTGAAGTTAGCGAGCCAAGCATTGATTTTATCTGCTGCTGCATTAGCTACAGCTCCTTGGAAGGAGTCTGTCAGTTCTTTTAGCAGATCCCTCTGAAGTCTGGTGAAATGAATAAGGTAATTCAGCAATCGTAACATGAAAGCCACTGAAGAGAAGACATGCTTCCCATACCTATCTATGGTCCTAGGGTCCTTATTAGGAGGACTGGATAGAGGAACTCGTCTCAAACAGTTCCTTCTTTGTAGCAGCCTGCACGACCATGGCATCTACTGCTACATCCTTGGTAAGGAAGGCTTGGTCCTTAAGGACTGTAATGTACTTGTTTGGCCTCTGAGAAATGGGTTCTATGGAATCTGGGGTCTCCTAGCCTTCTGAGAGATTAAGTGAATAAACTCATTGGGAGGCGGAGTCACTCATGAGTTTGAAGGGCGAGGTCCGAATGCCTTCAGGAATACTGATTCCTCGGCATTAGGGGAAGAAAACAGCCAATCACTTGTCTGTTTCAGAATCTCTAGGATGTCTCCAAAGATCTCCTCAGCAGGTGACCGTAAGGATCCTTCTGCATCACCAAGGTCAGTATCTGAAGTGACAGACTCCTCTGGGGTCTTCAAATGCTTCCTCTTGCATGGTCTCTTCTGAGGAACTTACTTAGTGGAATATTCTGGGGAAGTTTTGGAAGAGAAGGAGTCCCCTGGGGGACATCTTTAGGCCTTGAAGCTCTATGGTCCTGTGGATGGAGGTGATGAGGCAAAGACACCTGCGACAGAGGGAGGAAGCTCCAAGGGAGCTGTGACTGAGATTGCAGAGCAGTCATTATCCTCCTCATAACTTAAAAGGCAGAGCCTCCCTGCTCCGATGAACTCCCAGACCTGACAACACAGACGATGGAGCCAAAAGAGCCCCTCGCATAGGAGAAGGAAGCTCCAAAGAAGAGGTGGGAGCCAAGCCCACCTGCACAGATGCCCCCAGAGAGAAAGTCTGATCTGAAGAGATCCGAACCAGCTCCGAGGACCTGACCAGTCAGCGTCAGCTCCCAGAGGTCTCCTGCTCTGACTGGGCAGAGACACTCAGGGCAGACATCAGATGCAAGGAAGTGAGAGGTCTCAGAGCCAAAACAGACACTAACTGGATGTTTGAGTCTTCCGGTTCTGATACTGAAGGATGGATCAGAGGACAAGTAGGTGTTACAGAGGGAGGATAAGACTGATCCGATTCCTTTGAGTTCGGATCCAAAAGAAGTTTGGCCAAAGCAGATGTCTTGAGTCACCTCTGCACCATCCTATCCACATCTTCATCCGAGAGGCTCCTAGGGGATGTAGTGGGCAACATTGGGATCTAGATCTGGTAAAGAAGGGTGATGGGAGCCGGGATGTGATTGGTTCCAAAGATGGAGATTGGCTCCAATAGAGACAAAGGGGTCTTTGGAGCCAGCTCCGAGGATGATTTCAGATCCAATGGTTTTGACTGATCCCAGGAGGTTCCCAAATCCATAGAAGCTGTCTGCTCCATGGAAACTGTCGGAGCAGACATCTAAGGCTGTTTGGCTCTTGGCTCCGATGAAGCATTCAGAGCCGGAGAAGGCCGTATCCCAGACATTTCAGACTTGTCCGACTTAAGAGAAGAAGGATTGGAGGAAGAAACAGCCTCAGAGAAAAGGGTTTTAATTAACCCCTTCAAAATCAACTTGTTCTTGTGCTCCATTAATGCCCTTTGATTGAAGGTATGACATACTGAACAAGATTCTTGTAAATGAAGAGTCCCGAAACAGTATATGCACAACGTGTGTGAGTCACTGATGGGTATCTCCTTACTACACTTCTCGTACTTCTTAAATCCTAACAGCTTACTTTCTTTTTGGGACATATTAAAGGAAGCCTGTAGAACACTCAACAACAAATGCCAAGAAAGAAAGAAGGAAAAATAAGAATACAAGATTTTTTTTTTGGATGCAGTAGAAGGGAAGTGAAAGTCCTCTAACTTAAATGGACTTTGGGATAGAGAGGAGAAGTTCTCCAACTTAAACAGGCTTTGGGACAGGAAGGGAGAAGTCCTCTAACTTAAATAAACTTTGGTATAGGGAGAAGTCCTCTAACTTAAATGGACTCTAGTTAACTACTCAAAAAACGAGCAGCAACCGAAAGGGACAGGAAGGAAATGGATCAGTTTTAAACTATCGTAAGTAGAAGAGGATTCTAACTATACAGATAATACTAAGAAAAAAATAACTGGTAAATTAATAGGTAATTAAAGAAGTAACAGTAAAAAAATGCAAAGACTTAGCTGAGAGCTTGCTTGAAGAACCTCTTTGCAGTGCAGAAAATGAGATCTGAGGAAGTCAGGGAACTGCATTATGGGTAGGGAAAGGGGCCAATGAGCTTTGCTGAAGTCCGCGAGCTTTGGTAAAGGCCAAGACCAATCTGACACATTGTATCCGACCCATCAGTGAGAATAAAGGCGAGATTGACAACAACACATTAAATATTGATATAATGGTTAGCATGTAATCCGAGCAGTAAAGCTTTTCGGAGTGGCCCTGGTGTTATCACAATAAGCATAAATACTCTCAGGTTATTAAAAGTACTTTCCAAATAACCAACCACAATAAAAGGTAGAAAATATTTAATAAATAAAACGATTTAAAACATATATACACTGAATAACTGATTCCAACAGACCACAGAGTTTCACACACAGGAATTATGAAAATAATACTGTAGGACAGGTTTCACACTGATTGTAGAAACACTGTAACTATCTAACTGTTATTCTGTAACTGTCTAAAGATTAACTGTCCCAGTCTAATCTAATTAACTTAGAAAGGCAAGATGATACTTTTACTTCTGCAAGGCAAAATAAGAAGTTATGTCCACTCTTCAAGCTGTTGTCTGGTCCTCAGCAACTGGAATAGCAACTCCTATTTCTGCTAAACAGCTCTGGAAAACTGAGTGATAACGACTGATCTGGGAAACAACTGACAAATGAACAACTACAACAACTACTGCTACTGAACTTTAACTGATTCAAAACCTGCTTTTAAAAGTCACAGAAAGCTGTTAGGAAAATTCTACTCTCTCATATCAGACTTTAAAAAATAAACAAAACAGCTACTGTGGAGATTATATTCCTTTCAGCTCTGGCACATAATGACTTTACATCTAGGTCAGCTGACTGGCATAACCTACGTTCAAAATTCTTTAAAAAAACATGTACATTTCATCAGCCAGAAGGACACTGTTTGATTCAAACATCTTACATAAATCAAAGTAATAATAAAAAAAGAAAAAAACTTATTTACAAAATTATAGCTAGTCATGCTTGCATATATAACACAGGGTAATTTGCCATTATTTACAAGTATTTACAAAACTTCACTTCAGCCAGTCAGCTAGCACAGATAACAATATCTAATATCCTCACGGTACTCTTCAGACAAATGACAAGCCCACCAAAATACTCTACTGTATTATTCACCCACTAGAAATGTTTGCTCTAGCAATAAACTCTTACTATGTATCAGTAAGACATTCAACACTGCCAGAGACTCTTTCTACTTCCTTTATGTGCTAAAACTTGGGAATGAAATCCCCACACAACTAAAACAGAAAACTTAAATAGCTTCAAAACTTTGCTTAAACAGCACCTATGCCAAAGATGGCCCTGTTCTTCCTGCTCACCTAGTTAACTTTACTCAGATTACTTTTCACCAATTCTTACAGCGACTTTGCTTCCCAGTCTTCTGTTCCTTATCGCTCCTCCTCATACTGCACTCATTTCCTAAATTCTTACTCTTCCTCATTCACTTACAGTCCACCACTAACTATAATTCCACTTCTGTCCATTTATCTTCCTGCTCATTTCCATAATTTCTCCTTTCATTACTTATATATTACTACTTCTCTGTCAGTAAATTATTAGTAAACTCAAAAACAGTCCAGTTTGATCTTTTCCCTGCATCCATTACGCTATAAATACATTAACTGTTACTGGATGTTATTTTTCTATTCAATAATTAGCCAATTTATGTTAATTTCTGTCTTTTTAGTGTTAAAATGCAATGTTCAGCTAAGAAATATTTAAAACTGGTTTCCTATCAAAAACTAGAAGTGCCTTCCATCGAATGGCCATGTCACCGAAAATAAAACATCTTTTTCCCCTTTTCGAACCATGTTAATATTGATGGTTCGATATTTGCTGTTATGAAAATGAGGCTGTTGGATTACATGTGTCATTCAATGTTCGGTGATGTGGTTCATTATGTTTCCGTTTGATGTTTAGACATTTTGAAACTGTACTTCAATGGGGCACCATTCTATGGAGTGCACTTTTGTATTTTGATAGTAAACCTTTAAAAATCATGTAAATAAGCTCATGTATACTCATGTACAGATGTTTTTACCTGCAATTATAAATGTGCATAGTGTAACTTAAATGTGGAACTTTTCTCCCCATGCCTCCCCTGAAAATGGGCTTTACCTAGTCATACTTTTAACATTTGACAAATAAATATCCATGGTACTTCAGAAGATTCAGAAGGAATCTCCCGAGATCACTGTGGTGACTCCCTTCTTTTGGAAATGGCCAGTGGCAACTGCCACAAGCATCCTCACAGACTGGATCTACTTACACAAGAATGGGAGTGTTTGATACACCCTGATGCCAACTTCAATTGATTGCTTGAATGATAGGGTCTTTATTCCTTTTGGACATCTGTTTACTTAGAATAAGCAGCAGGTATTAATGGAGGCACGAATACCTATTACTATAAAATCATATATTAGCAAATGGAAAAAGTTTTCTAATGTGAGCCAACAACATAACCAGCACCCACTCAGGGCTAGCTGTTCTTTTGTTTTACAAAGAGTTCTATAGCCCTTCATTTTCCTCCATCAAGGTTCACCTATCAGTCATTATGGTATGTCTGCCCAGGGATCCACTTCTTTCAGTCTCATGTCAAAATGTTTTTGAAAGGGGTTTTGCATAAGAGGCCTCCAAGAAAACCTGTGCCCTTCCTTGTGATCTTAATTTTGTGTTAGGGAAGCCAACACTTGCTCAGTTTAAACCAGCTAACCTGGCTGACTTGAGTTCTTAACATAGAAAACAGTTTTATTGACTTCTGTGTTCTCTGCACAAAGGGTATCTGAGTTGCAAGCTGTTATGGTGAGTCAACCCTATCTCATTTTCAATAGGGACAGGGTTTCTTTCAGAACTAATCCTTTTTTTGTGTCTAAAGTGGTATCCATGTTTATTTTAGCCAAACTATCCATCTTCCTATTTTTTTTCCTGCAACAAAAATGAGGGAGAAAGGATATTACATAACTTAGGTACCCACAGACAACTCAGGTACTATTTTGACAGAATTAAATATTTCAGATCTTCGGATCAATTGTTAATGTCTTGTGAAGATAACAAGAAGGGACAACCTGAGACAAAGTAGACTATTTCCAAATGTCTGTTAAAGCCTTTTAACATTTGATATACTCACCATAACAAAACTATTCCAGACAAGGTCAAGACCCACTGTACTAGGACCTTGGCTTCAACTATGGCTTTTTGGAACGGGTTAGATTCTAGAAGCTGCTACCTGATCCTCTGTACATACTTTATAAAACACTATAAGCTTGATTCCTTCTCCAGGTCCAAATCAGTCTTTGCTAGGACCATTCTCCAGCTGCTCATGGACACTTCTCCTTCGACCTCCCAAACGCAGTTAGCTAAGGTAATATGCAGTAGATGTTTGAATGATCACTGCTGCACTAGATGCTCCCTCCCTCCACCCTCCTTGCTTTTTAGTGCATTTTTTATGCCAGTATTTGAACTTTTTTTTTTTCTTTCTAGCTTTGTCCTTTCAGGACTCAGACTCCCTCTCTCAGTTGGCTGAAAAGCTCTGAAGGGCTTTGTGCCCAAACCTGTCTTTTAGTCAGTTCAGCTCGAGCTGCCCAATAGTTTGGGCATGTGGAAGGTGTCATGAAGCACTGGAAGCTGGATGACTGTTAAATCCTTAGTAGGATATACCATATGGTTAAGGCTACTGCACATCTACTGTTATGGTAAGCTTACTTACACAACTCTACTTTCTTTTTAAGAAAGGTGGAAGCCAATTCACTCACACTGTTCATTTGTTAATGATAGAAGTTATGTACTCACCATAACAACAGATCTGTGTTGTCTGTTTCTGTACTTCATCAAAGTATGGGTCTTGGTTCCTACCTTGGATCTGACTTCCTCCACTTCTAATCTTTGGATCTAGTGCTCATGCTCTCCCCCCAGCCATAATCCCTTCTGTAAGGAGTAAGCTACCTCAGATTGAGTTTGCCCACCAATAATAGTGAATTTAAAATTATAAAGGCATTGACAGACAAACAACTTGGCTAAAGTAAACACTGCATGGCTGAGAAAAGAGAGTCAAAGAAGACATGAACTTAGGAGTCAAGGCAAGGTCGGCTATAATCATCTTGGAATGGAAACATAACAAGAAAAAACTATGCAAACAAAAAATAAGGAGGGGGATGGTGGGAGGATAATTGAGGAAGGGTGGAAACAGACAAAGCAGATCTATCATTATGGTAAGTACATAACTTTGATGTCTTTTCTGGCTGTTCCACAACATATGGGGCAGAGTCCCCAACTAAGTTCATACTAAGGAAACCATATGGAAGGCTATTCCAGATTACCTCTGAACCAAAGGATGCTCTAGAGCTGGACTGCATACCTAATTTATAGTGTGAGATAAAGGTATGTACCTTATACCAGGTAGCTACAGCACGTTATCATTTTGTACACTAAAGAAGGCTGTAGACAAAGCCACAGATCTGGTAGAATGAGCCTTTGGAGTTGAAGGAAGCAGAAATCCTCTTTCTGGTTAAGCAAAGGAAATGCACTGTGACAACCAGCACTAAAAGGTGACTTTGGACACTGGTCTTCCCAATTTAGCTGTAGAGAATGACGCAAATAACTAATCAGATTTCCTGAAAGGTTTTGTCTGATGTAAATAAAAATGTAACTATGAATATCTAGCAAATTCAAAGTACATTCACCCTTGTTCAACTAATTTGTGAAGAAGATTGGAAGATTTATGGAATGATTAATGGATAATTCAGAAGCCAACTTAGGAAGAAAGAAGGGGTGGTTTTTAGTCCTTTGTCCTTGTGAAAAGGTAGGTAGGATGTTTTTGAGGATAGGGAGTGTAATTCAGAAATTCTCCTGGCAGAAGTGATAGCCACCAGAAATAAAGTCTTCCATAATAAAAACTTCAGATCAGCCCTAGCCGTGGGTTTGAATGGGGACCTAGCTAAAGCCTTTAGCATAATAGCAGTATCCCATGGAGGGACTGGATTTCTAAGTGAAGCACGTAGTAGAAAGGTACCTCAGAGGTAAGCCTTCAGTAATCTAAGAGATGCATTGGGGATATGATTTTCACCCATATGAAAAGATGACACTGTAGCTAACTGTACCTTGATTGTGGAATATCTGGCAGTGGCACCACTTTGGAAAAGATGTGCAAGGAAATCCAAAATTGCTGGAAGAGGGGCTCAGAAAGTGACAATATTTTTTTCAGTCACCCAAATAGAAAACCTTTTCCATTTGCTGTTATAAATTTTCCAATTCAAGAATTTTCAGGAAGAAGACAAAATGTGGACAAATGAAAATGAAAAGTTGGACTGCCATCTCTGGAACTGGAGAAACCATGCAATCAATTTGAGGGACTTAATGTTCAGGTGAGGTGGCCCTGACAGGTGATATAGAAGATCTGGGTCCAAGTCCGATACCCAGGGTGAGTGGAGTAGATAAGGTCAGAGGAAGGGAAACCAGACTTACTGAGGCCAATAAGGGGCTATGAGAATGATTGAGACCTTCAGTGCAAATGCTTTCTGAAAAAACTTTAGAATCAGGGTTGTCAAAGCAAAGGCTTAAAGGTGTTCCAGGGGCTAAAAGTGCGTCAGAGTGTCCTTGGGTAACTCCCCCTCTCATGAAACCAGAATGAAGAGCTTCTTGTATTTGCTATTGTTGGGAGAGGCAAAGAGGTCACAAAAGATCTGCCCCAGCAGCAGAATATCCACTCTGTTACTAATGCACTAAGGGATCACTTAGGAAAAAGCAGGATAGACCTGCTCAATCTGACCCCAAGGATATTGGATTTCCCCAGGACATGCACTGTTATTACAAAGCAGCAAGAAGACATCGTCAACTGCTGCACTCTCATGGCCTCTCTACCCAATATGATCTTGTTCCTCCCTGTTTACTGATGTACCAAACAACTACTAAGCTGTCTGTCTGAATAGATTTCACACCCAAAGGAAGAAAGTCCTAAAGGGCCTGCAATGCAAGGAAGACTGCCCTCATTTCCTATAATGATGTGAAGAGTTACCTCTGTTTGGGATCAAGTGCCTTAGACTGTCGGATAATGCCCCCTCATCTCTTTTTTAATTTCTCCAAGTCTTTTGGGTTTCTAATACCATGACGGGAATGGACCCCATTCCTAAGTCAAAGTACAATTAAAGTTCATGTAATTAGTACTGTTTCAGTCTTTGATGTCAGCCAGAAGTGCTCTTCGCAGCACCTGCAATGTGCCCAGTAATGACTCCTGCAATTCGTAAGTGGTTACATGTATTGGTAACATATCCAAATATGATTGTAGATTCTTTTTAAAAATGACCCATTGCTCCTACTACTATTGGAACTGTCTGAGTATCTTTCTTCCACATTGCTCTCATTTCTGCCTGCAAATCCTCATATTTTACGACTTTGTGTCTCTCTGTATGCAAGACACTGTAGTCACTGGGTGTGACAATTTCTATGATCAAAGCTATTTTTGTCTTTTTTAATGGACCACTATATCCGGTTTTCTAGCATCTAGCTTTTGAACTGTTAGTAATGGGTGATCCCATGTGATGTAGATTTCATCATTTTCTATGATGCTTTGTGGCTCATGTTTCCAGTGTTTTTCAGCCACTTCAATACCATAATGTTTGCACAATCCCCAGTGTAACAGTCTTGCCACATTATTATGCCTTTCAGAATACAGTCTTTCTGCCATTAGTATGTTACAACCAGCAACAAGGTGTGGCACTGTTTCCAATTCGGTTTTACAAAACCTACATTTGTCTGTTTCTCCCACATGTTCAATAGACTTTGTAAACCAGCGTGTACATAGCCCACTATCTTGGGCCACCAATATTAACCTTTCATCTCTTGCTTTGAATTTACCTCTCCTTAACCATTCCTGTGTTCATTCCTGATCAACTTGAAGTTCTTCTAGAAGTTTTCTATACTTGCAACTATATTTATGCTTTTTCCACATTTCTTGCCTTCTCATCTGGTCCTTCTCCTTATATTCTTTCTTTTGTTTTTTTGGCAAATTCAGTTTTTATCTACTTCTGGTTTGATTTCCATTCCTGCTTGATGCCGATATGCTTCTGCTAGATTAAGCAGAAAAGTAATCTTGGATTTATTCTCCTCATGTTCCAAAACTTTAACTATTTTTGGATCTTGTGACATCAGCTGATATGTGGGGAGTCCCAAGATTGTAGATCTATACATGTAATAAATTTCAAGGAGGCCCATCCCTCCTTTGGAACGGGGAATATATAATCTTGGTATGCACTGATTTTTATAAATTATTTGGTGAGCATGAAGCATCCTTCTTGTTTTCCTATCTAATCTATCCAACACGTTTTGGGGCCAGTCAATCACTCCAAAACTAAGTTAGGACAGAAAGAGCAAATTGGTTTATAGCTTGGACTTTGCTCCTAGATGTCATCTCTGTTTTCTGGATTAATTTAAGTCTTTTAAAATATTTCTTACTACGTCTTATTCACATTTGTTCATGTTTTATTGTTGATCCTTCATCAATTCCTAAATATTTATATACTCCCTCTTGCTCATGTTCTTTTATATCACATTCCTGTCCCAAACATATGTTTTCTTGGTGCTGCAGTTTTTTTAAAGGTTGCTTTTGCATATTTCTCAAGACCAAATGACATTCTTATATCATCTGAAAAAAGTTTTGACAACTTGCAGTTATGCTTTCAGTTCCCCATCTGATGAGCTATACAGTTTTAAACTATCAGCAAGGAGAAGATAAGTCTTTACACTTTGTTGTTTTCAAGGAGCCAAATTAAAGCCATGGCCTATGCTGTTAAGTAGACAGCCTAATGGGTTAAGGGCAAGACAGAATAACAACGGTGACAGAGTCACTCTGGAATATCCCCCTTTGAATTTTTATCCCTGGAATAATAATGTGTCCTTTATCATGGCTTAACTGTAAAATGGTCTGCCACTGTTTCATGGTGACTACCATGTAGTCGATCAGTGTAGGGTGTACCTTATACATTTTAAGCACTCTTTTATCCATGAATGTGGGATACTATCAAATGCATTTTTTGTAGTCAATTCACGCCATGCTTAGATTCTTCCCTCTTTTGCAATTCTCCACTATGACTTTATTTAACAACAAATGATTCTCTGTTGTTCATCCCAGTGAGGAAGCATCCATGGTCACTGAGCTTGGGGGGAAGGAAGAATGAAAGGATGTCCCTGTAAAACATGCAGAGATTCTAGCCACCACTTTATGTGAGTTCTGAGGACATACATTAGAATCACTAGAAAAGACATGGGCTGTTTCCTGATTGACCATCTAACTGCCAGACCCCAGTGAAAAACCTCATGTAGAATCTGACTAGTGACACTAGTGTGATGGTGGCTGCCATAAAGCCTAGAAGGTGAAGAATTAGTCTCGTTAGTGGCTTCTGGTCAGAGAAGACTTCCTGAGCTTGTTAGTGAAGGGATGCAATTCTTGCTTGAGGAAGTTTTGCTATCTGAGGTCTTGTGTCCAAAAATGCTCCAATGAGCTCTGGAAACTGGACTGGCTGTATCTTGGACTTTTCTAGATTCTCTGTAATCCCCCAGTCTATGGACAGTTGGCGTAAGGAGTCCTTGGCATGAATGAGTAGATTCCTGGAAAGGGCAGTGATGAGCCAGTTATCCAAATATGGGAATACCTGGAAACTCTGCCATCGTAGACAAATTGCCACTACTTCCACATACTTGGTACACACTTGGGAGGTGTAGTGAGATGTAAGGGTAGAGCTTTGAACTGGTAATGACTGGTTCCCAGCCATAATCAAAAGTACTTCTTGGAGTGTCTGTCCACCTTTATGTGGAAGTAAGCATCCTGAAGATCTATCACGCACATCCAGTCATTCTTCCTCAGTAATGGAACAATGGACTAAACTGTGACTATTCAGAATTTAGTCCGCTTCACTAATTTGTTCAAGCAACTTAGGTACAAAATTGGCCTTAGGTTTCATTTTTCTTTGACAATAAAAAGAATCTTGAGTAAATTTTGGATCTTTGGTCTGGAGGGACCTCTTGAATGACATTTTTTAGAAATGTCCTAATTTCTGAAGTGGCTTCTTCCCTTTCTGAGGGTGGAACATCGGGAATTATTTTGGGGTGCTAAGGAGGGGTGTGGAAGGGAATGAAGCAGCCTCTGATTATGACCCTCTGCACTTTTAATTTCTCTAAATCTTTTGGGTTTCTAATACCATGATGGGAATGGACCCCATTCCTATGTCAAAGTATAATTAAAGTTCATGAAATTAGTATTGTTTCAATCTTTGACATCAGCCAGAAGTGCTCTTTGCAACACCCGTAATGTGTCCAGTAATGACTCATTCTGCAACTCATATGGAGTTACATGTATTGGTAATATGTCTCAATACAACTGTAGATTCTTTTTTATAAGACCTGTTGCTCCTACTACTGTTGGAACTGTCTGGGTAACCTTATTCCACATTGCTCTCATTTCTGCCTGCAAATCCTGATATTTTATGACTTTGTGTCTCTCTGTATGCAAGACACTGTAGTCAGTGGGTGTAGCAATTTCAATAATCAATACTCCTTTTGTCTTCTTTTCATGGACCACTATATCTGGTTTTCTTACATCTATCTTTTCAACTGTTGGTAATGGGTGTTCCCATGTGATGTAGACATCATGTTCTATAATGCTTTGTGGCTCATGTTTCCAGTGTTTTTCAGCACTTCAATTTTATAATGTTTGCACAATCCACAGTGCAACAGTCTTGCCACATTATTATGTACCCATTTGTCTTGAAAGATGGACATCCAGGTTGCTGGGTGTAAGGGTAAGCATCCTCCCCAACTGCCTCCAAAGTGCGACTGTCAGGCAACTATTCAGGAGCACTGGAAATGTTTCTTTGATAAAAGACCCCTGAAGCCTTGATTTTGAGGGCCACCTCTGCCCCTTGGGAGACGTCCATTATAAGAGTTTCCCCCTCTGCTTCTGGCAGCTGTTGCTCCACAAGTACAGTTTGAGCATACACAAAGCAGTACAATTCCAAAATAACAAATGCACGTCTTGATGTAACAAAAAAATGGTCCACGAAATGCTAGCCAACCATGTGAAGATCAATTTTATTATCAAAAAAAGGTCAAGCGCTTTCATTCTCACAGCTAAAGGGCTTCATCAGAACTTGTTATTTTGGAATTGTACTGGTTTGTGTAAGCTCAAACAGTCCTTCTGCTGCCTCCTAGTCTTTTATGTTGGACTATTTACTTACACTGTATTTTGTTTTACTTTTTCCAGAAATTTCCAAAAAAATGCCCTGGGATATATATATGCAACCACATTCTCTTTCCTCCCTTCTGGTATCAGCAGATGGTCCTATGAGGAGTAGAGAATTTGCTCCTTATGGCAGACAGGGATTTACCATCTTTCTCACTTCTTGTGATAGTCTGTTAACTTTGGGACAAAACAGGAGTTGATCCATCACAGAGGCATTAACATAGGACATCTTAAAATGTTCCGCAAAATCACATAGCTGTATCGAGGCATGCCTTCTTATGGAAATGCCTGTGCCAGATGTTCTAGATGCACACTCTATGGCATTACAGATGAAGCACATAGAGCTAATTATGAATCAATAGATTTTCTTTGATCCGCAGTCAAGGTCCCTAGAAAGAATTGGTGATTTCCTTTGTCAAATCCATCTAGAAATGAGTGATGTGTCCCAAGTAATTAAGTGCTCTCACTGAAAAGGTAGACAAGGTGTAGACATGCTTACCAAATCTGTCCAGTGCATGCCACTCTCTATATGGTGGATGGACACAGGAGCTTTTTTCAACAAGGTTCTTTTAGTGTTTGCTGCCACCACCATCCAATCTACCATAGACTCCTTGCTCCAATGGGGAATTGTCTTTGGGTTCAACTAATAACCTGAAAGGCTTTTTGGGGATAGGCTCAGCTGTGTCCAGTTCATTCCATGCTCAGGAGGAAATCAAGTCTATCATCTCATTGGCTGGGGGGGGGGGGGGTAACCACGGAAGAAGTACATGGGTGCCAGAACTGAAAGCTTCAAGAAAATCTGATTCCTCCAGAGAAGGTGTTTGGGAGGACCAACCTCATTTCTGTGTAAGAAGTTTGAGAATCTCTCCAAACGAGATGTCCTCGGGGGGGGGGGGGGGTCCTTGGGGGAACCTACGTGTCTCTTCTTACACTTGTGTTTCCTGTAATCCTCCTCTGTGGGTTGTTCAAGTGAGGACTCAGAAACAAATATCATCTCTCTCTCTCTCTTGTGAGGACAGACTCAAAGCTTCAAAGCTTCTGGAAACTGGCTGTCCCAATAAGACCAGGGCAGCAGTCTGTGGACCATGGAAAATTCTATGGGGAGGGTTGGATCCAGTTCCGAAAGGGCAGACCTCTCTCTAGGCTGAGAGAATACTCAAAAGCCTTGAATAAGAAGTTATGTACCTACCATTACGTTCCATGTTAGTTGTCTTCAACTTGCCTTCTTTCTTGCTGTTTGGTATGAGAGCCAATCCTCGGCTCCGACTTGGCCATCTTCAATAGCTCGAAAGCTGTTTACTGGCTCGAGGCTACCCCTTATCCCATGATGCCTAGCAACAGCTACCCAGATCTCGTTTGAAAAAGCTAATCCCAGACATAATATGAGAGAAACCAGTTAACAAAAAACTGGTTGTTCCATACATCCTAAAATCTAGAATAGGTTAGGAAGACCTAGGCAGAACAGTAACAATAAAGAATACTCAGCCAGTGAAGAAGGACTCCTCTCAATCCACTAGGATGGGGGGAACGGAGGGAGGGACGCAAGAAAGAAGGCGAGATGAAGACAACTAACATGGAAGGTTATGGTAGGTGCATAACTTCTTAATGTTAAGTTGTCTATCTCGCCTTCATTCTTGCTGTTTGGGACAGCGTCCCTAGCACCTAACATCCTGGGTGGCTCAGTGGAACAGACTCTTCAGAACAGTGGAACCAAAGTCAGCTCTGCTCCGGGAGACCATATCCACCTTGTAATGAGAAATAAAGGTATGAGGGTTTGCCCATGTGGCAGCTGCACAGATGGAATCCATGGGCAACCTAGACTGAAAAGCTACGGAGGTAGAAGGAGGAGGAAGATAAGATCCGCAACTTTCCATGCCCTAGTAGAATGACCTTTCGGTTTAGTTGGTAACTCTTTATTCCGTAACTGGTAAATAAAAGTAATAGTGTGGGACAACCATCTGGATAAGGTCACCTTGGAAACTGGAAAACCTTGTTTGTTTAAGGCATAAGAAAGGAATAATTGGTCTGACTTTCTTATTTCTTTAGTTCTATGTAGGTAAAAACGCAATTGTCTATGAACGTCCAATTAGTGAAGCTTGTACTCTGCCTTGTTGCTATGATTTGGGAAGAACACAGGGAGATCTATAGATTGATTTAAATTATTTTCTGAGCAGACTTTAGGAAGGAATGAAGGATTAGTCCCTCAGAGCAACTCTGTCCTTGTGAAACACCAGGTAGGGAGGACGAACACATAGTGCCTGAAGTTCTAAGACACACCTAGCTGAAGTGATAGTAACCAGAAAGAGTGTCTTCCAAGACAGAAACTTGATGGAGCAAGTTGCTGCTGGTTCAAAAGGAGGCAGAATTAAGGAAGTTAGGACTAAATTAAGGTCCGAAGGAGGAGGGGGATCTCTCACTGGAGGTCTAAGAAGAGATGTTCCTCTCAAAAAAGCTTTACAGAACTTATGAGACATGATGTTAGAATTTGTCAAACCGATATGAAAATTAGAAATGGCCGCTAATTGTACCCTAATCGTAGTGGAAGCGGCCCCGGAGTGAAAAAGTTGTGCTAGCAATTCCAGAATTTTGTGGACTGGGGCTGAGAAGGGATCCACATTCATAGACTCTGCCCAACAAGAAAAACGTTTCCATTTGCTAGCATAAGTTTTTCTCATTGTAGACTTATGAGAGGAAACGATAATCTCGCGAACTGCTGGGGAAATGCTGGGAAGCCTGGCTAAGGTTGAAAGTGGAGCAACCAAGCTGTGAGCTGGAGAGTTTGGTGAGATTGATGCAACCTGCCTGATTGATGAATCAAGAGATCTGGAACCGGGTCCAGAGTCCAGGGCTGATCAAGAAGGTAATGATGCAGGAACGGGAACCATATCTGTCGAGGCCAGTAGGGGGCAATGAGGATCATTTTGCAACCCAACGATTTTGCTTTCTGTATGAGTTTCGGTATCAGGGGAAACGGAGGAAAGGCATAAAGAATTCCCTGAGGCCAGTCGTGGACTACAGCGACTCTAGGTATGTGACCTGGAAGCAGAAGGGAAAGGTAGTTGCTGCATTGCTGTTGAAAGGGGTGGCAAAAAGATCACAGCAAGGCTGTCCCATTTGCAGAAGATAAGATCCGCAACTTTCTGATTCAGTGACCACCCGTGAGGCATGAGGATAGTTCTGCTGAGCCTGTCCGCTATGACGTTGGATCTCCCAGGGATGTGTGTCGCAATCAGAAAACGATGGGAGGAAATCGCCCACCGCCAAAGTCTGAGTGCTTCTCGACACAGGGGGTAGGATCTGGTTCCACCCTGCTTGTTGATGTACCACACCACTGACATGTTGTCTGTTTGAACTGCAATGGTCCCGGAAGGAAGAGAGTCTTGAAGGGCTTGCAACGCTAGGAGCACAGCTCTCATTTCTAGGACATTTATGTACAGATGGTACTTGTGAGGTTGCCAAGTGCCTTGGACTGTCCTGCCCAGGTAATGCTCCCCCACCCTATCAGGGAGGCATCTGTAGTCACTGTGGCTACTGGAGGGGGGTGTATGAAATCTGCCCTGAGTCACTAGTGGGGAGACCATCCACCAAGAAAGGTGCCTTTTGCATGCCTCCGTGATCAGGATCATGTGAGATATGGGTAGCTCCTGGAAAGACCACTGCATGAAAAGAAGCCACTGAAGAATTCTCATGTGGAAACGCACTAACGGAAGTAGAAGAATGGCAGCTGCCATGGAGCCCAGAGTTTGAAGGACATACCTGACTTGGATCCTTTTGCTCTGCATTAGGATTTGCACTTGTTGACAAATTGTGAACACTCTTTCCAGTGGTAACTTGCGAACATTTCCCTTGTGTTTAATTCTGCTCCTATGTAAGTGATAGATTGACAGGGCAACAAGGCAGATTTTTCGAAATTTATTGTAATACCTAGCTGGGTGCAAGATGTGACTGTATAATCCCGCGCTTGTAAGAGTTGATGCTGGTGGTAGCAGTGAGGAGCCAGTCGTCTAGATATGGAAACACCTGGAATCCTTGACGTCTCAGGTGAGCCATACATTTGGTGAACACACTGGGGGCTGTGGTGAGACCAAAAGGTAGAGCTCTGAACTGGTAATGACTGGCCCCCACCCGAAAGCGAAAAAATCTCCTGGAGTGTCTATCCATCTTGATATGGTAGTATGCATCCTGAAGATCTATCGAGCACATCCAACTGTCCTGACCCAGGAAGGGGAGAATGGACTGTAGCATGACCATCTGAAACTTTGTTCTTTGTACAGATTTGTTTAGTCTGCTGAGATCCAGAATTGGTTTCCAGTTCCCTGTCTTTTTTGGTACCAAAAAGAACCTTGAGTAAGTTCCAGATCCATGCTGGTCTCCGGGGACTTCCTGAATGGCTCTTTTTTCTAGCAGTTTTGAAACTTCTATTATTGCTTGCTCCTTCAGATTGGGTGGAACATCTGGAAGGGCCTTCACTGACTGTAAGGGGGATTGATGGAAGGGAATTTTGTAACCTCCGGATATAATGGACAGTACCCATCTGTCTCTTGTTAAATTTTGCCAGGTTTTGGGTACAGTGAAAGTATTCCCCCGACTGCCTCCAGAGGTGAGCAGCCGGGCAACCCTTCAGGGATGCTGGAAGGGCTTGTCAAAGAAGGATTCTCTGTTGCCCAAGTTCTGCGGACCCCCTCTGCCACGAGGGTGGTGTCTATTATTGTTGTTTCCCCCTCTGTCTCTGGAGGAAAAATCACTATGTGTGTCAGGCACGGCTCCCTGAGATTTGCGGAACCACATCTTCCCACTCTTCTGACCCTTGGGGTAAGGTCTAGAGGGAGTGGAAATATGGACTCCCACAGCAGAGAGAGAGTGTTGCCTTCTTGCTCACACCTAGTCAATATGTCTTTCACCTGTGGCCCAAAGAGAAAGGAGCCATCAAAGGGGGTATTGGTGAAGGACGCTCGAAAGGGTTCCGCAAAGTGACACAGCCGCATCCAAGCATGCCTCCTAAGGGCCACACCCGTGCCCACGGCTCTTACTCGCTCCATCGGCTGTATAGGAAATGAGCCTCATGGAGGAGTTAACTACAGAATTAAGAGTTGCTAGCTGGGAAGCTACTTTGTCTTGTACTCCCTCAGCTGTAGGATCTTGAAGGGTATCTCCAAGCTCTTTAAGGAGATCCCTTTGAAGGCGAGTAAAATGACAGATAGTTCAGGGACCTCATGGAGAAGGTCGCTGAAGCAAACATTCGCTTTCCGTACCTGTCCATCATCCTAGACTCCTTGTTAGGGGGATGAACAGATGAACAGCTCTCTGCTAACTCTTTTTTGGTGGCTGCTGCTACCACCATGGCATCAACAGGCACACCTTTAGAAAGGAATTGCTTATCCTGGGGTGCTGTAATACATTTACCAGGTCTCCTCGGAGTTGATTCCACTGTGTCCAGAGCTGACCAAGCCTTTTGAGCCACTACAGACATAAGTGGGTCGAAAGGAGGAGATACCCAGGAGGTGGAAGGTCAGGAACCAAAGGCATCCAGGAATACAGACTCATCCTCGGTAGGGGCTAGGGGATTCCAGTTCCCCCTCTGCCTAAGCATTTCCAGGATGTCCGAAAAGGAAACATCTTCAGAGGGGGAATCTCGGGGACCATTCCGATTCATCTAAGTCTGTATCAGAAGTAACTCAGGGGAGTCAATGTGCTTCCTCTTGCACTTCTTCTTCCAAAGGGGCTCCTCTGAGTGATCAGGGGAAGCCTCAGAAAAAGAGGAAACACCCAAAGGGGTGTCCTGGAGCATTGGTTCCCTATGCTTGGGGTCTGGAGGAGGAGCAGAGGTTGGCACAGACACTACGAGGGATGGAGCAGGTGGGGCTGGTAGTTGAGTTGTCTCGGGGGACAGCACACTCTGCATGACCTCAAAGGCGTCCCTGCCTCAAGGCAGAGAAAGCTCCGGTTCCAAAGAAATAGAAATCTTTCTCCGCGCCGAGGGGGACGGCTCCGAGGCCGATGTTGGAGCCGAGCTCACCTGCGCCGATGCTCCGAGAGGGAGAACGGGGTCGGACAAGGGTCCGATGCCACTCGCCCCCTCGGAGCCGATGAGGGAGCCCTGGCGTCCAGATTCCTCAATCGAAGGGACTATCGAGGTAATAAGAGCCGAAGTAGGAACCGAAGGAGAGATGATGATCGGAGCCGACAGTTCCACTACTCGAACCCCAACGAACTCCGGCTCTGAACTCAATGGAGTCGGAGGAGGAACAGAAAAGGAGGTGGATGGAGCTAATACCTGTTGAGGAGGCCTAGACAATAATTTTGCTAGTGCCTGTGATTTAAGCAACCTACTTACTACTCTCTCCACATCATGATCCAACAGCCTAGAGGATCGAGAGGAGTGTGATGAATGGTGGCTACGTTCACTTTGCAATAATGGAGACCGAGGAGCCGAATGAACCGACTCTAATGAAAGGGACCTCAGCCTCTTATGGCTCCGAGATGGCTCTGAAACATCCAATGGAGCTGACGGAGGGGTTGTCTTGTCGGTGCCAGCCAGAACCGACATACTCGGCAAATCCTGTACAGGAGTCGGCTCCAAAGGTGGAGCTGATGGTTTAGTAGATTTTGGGGATTTCACTGGCTGGGAACTCTTTGCCGGTGAATCCTGAGACTTTAACAGACCCCTAAGGATCAATTTGTTCTTACGCTCCTGCAGGACTCTTGGATTAAAGGCATGGCAAATAGAACAAGAGTCCTGCAGGTAAACAGCGCCCAAACAATAAACGCAGCTAGTGTGCCCATCTGTCAGAGACATTTTCTGACAGCTTGAGTCACACTTTTTAAAACCAGGTACTTTAGCTTCCTTGGACATGACCCAACTACAAAAAAAAACTAAGTACCACAAGGTAAACACAGGCAGACAAATATGTACTATTCTAAACAAGATACACCTATAAAAATACAATCTCTGTCTCTCTCTCTTTTTTTTTTTTAAAGATAGCAAAACAGGAAAGGAAAGCCTCTAAGTTAAACGGCTATCCTAGGGAGAGGGGGAGGGGGGAGAACTCTCTAACTTAAACGAGTTCTAAATAAAAGGGAAACTAAGAGGAACGAAGTATTTCAACAACACGTACAGAATAAAACTAAGAACAGTAAAATATCTATTAGTTTAAAGGGTCTAAGAGAATATTTTTACACAAAAAAGTGAAATATACAAGCCTGAGCCAGAAAGAACACACCTTGCAGCTGAAGCGGCAAACGAGATCTGGGTAGCTGTCGCTAGGCATCATGGGATAAGGGGTAGCCTCGAGCCAGTAAACAGCTATTGAAGATGGCCGAGTCGGTGCCGAGGATCGGCTCCGATCCCAAACAGCAAGAATGAAGGCGAGATAGACAACTTAACATTGTTGAGTTCCAACATAGACTGGGTTTTAGGATAGCTAAAAATAATAATATGCACTATGTCACAACATACAATCGTAGATCAGAGGGTGTTAAGAACATTGTTAGAAATAACTGGGGTATTCTTAAAAACATGCCTGAGACAATCAGAATAGTTGGAGAGGCCCACATGTTCTTATATCGTACCTGTCTGAATTTGAAACAAAGATTATGTTATAAGGACTTTAAAAATAATAAAAAGTTGAATATAAGTAGAAAACAGGGTACATTTCCTTGTAATAGTTGCATATGCTGTGATGATATAAATACAAGTTGTGAATTTATACACCCTAACACTAAGAAGAAATATACTTCCAGGTGTTTTCCAACTTGTAATACTGTTGCTATTGTGTACATGGCATGCTGTAAGGTGTGTCAAGCATTCTGCATAGGGAAATGCACAAGAAGGTTGAAGGATAGAATCACTTGAACACAAATCTGAAATACACAGAGAGGTAGCAACTAATGCTTTGGGTAAGCATATGAGGGAGAAAGGAAGTACACATACATTTAATTTTAGAGAGACTGACATCAGACAGGAAAAAAAGGGGGGGGGGGAGTCTTAATAATGAGTTAGAAGTATGTGAATACTCATGGATCACACTTTTAGAAGCTGACTGTTTCCCAGGTTTAAACACAGCAGTAAGTATTAAACCTGTTTTAAAAAGAAGACAGTTAACTTTGAAATAATATCTTGTGTGGATGGGTCTTAGTTAAATGTTTTACTTATTTTATGGCTGTACTGACTTTCAGTAACATTTTACCTGTATATATGTCTTTAAACTGAAGTGCTTAATACAACTGTGTCAGGTGATTAGTCCTATGGTTTGAATTTACTATTTAAATGAAGATATGTGATGTGATTTCTGTTTTTACACACTGATGAAGGGTTGATGCCAAAGCTTTGTGATTCTTTTCCTGTTTTAAATAAACGCTGTATTGTACTTCAATGTTTCCAGGTTTTGGATTTTTTTACTACTGTTTTGCATTTTGTATCCTGCCTGGTTTACCTACGTGGTGTTCTTGTTTCTTTGGATTGCTGCCATTTGAATCCTGATGGTGGAATAACTGGAGCCTTTATCAAACAATTCAGATAAAAATTCCAAGATGGATGGAATAGGTGCTGAAACAGGGTCCGATCTATTGGAAATGACCCAGATAGAGAACCTTTTCCATTTGCTATGGTACACCTTTTTTGTGTCTGGCTTCTGAGACACTAGCATAATTTTAACAACTAGAGAAGCAAGACTGGTAACTCTGGCAATGATCATAATTAGAGAAACCGTGGGGTTAGTTTCATTGACATCTAGTTCGGTGGAGGCAATCTAGATAACTGAGTGAGAAGATCACGGTAATGATCCAACAACCATGGGAGATGCACTAGTACAGGCCACAGGAAGGATACACATGTTTGCCATTGTCAGAAGTGGGCAATGAGGATCACCCTGCCCTTGCACTGTCTTGCTTTCTGGATGAACTTGTTCAATAGTGGTAAGAGAGGGAAAGCATACAAGAGACCCAGGGGCCAACTGTGAACCATAGTGTTCCTTGATGATTGACCCTGTGGAGGGATCAGGGCAAAGTAACTGCTGCATTTGTTGTTAAGATGGGAGGCAGAGAGACTGTAGCAAGGTTGTCTCCAGTGACAGAAAATCAAAGTTGCCACTTGGATTGGGAGATTACTCATAAGGTATTAGGATAGTCCTGCTTAATCTGTCCGCCAGAACACTGGATAATCCTGGGATGTGCACTGCTATCAGAAATTCTGTGGTTTGAAGACATCATCCAATGCCAAACTCACGTTGCTCCTTGGGAAGGCAATTAAGAATGGGCTCCTCTCTGTTTGCTGATGTACCATACCACTGCCATATTATCCTTCTGTATGGAGATCACACCCTTGGGGAGGGGATCCTGGAATGCCTGCAATGCTAGGAGGATCATCCTCATCTCCAAGACAGTGATGTGAAGATTGGCCTCTATGAGTGACCATGTACCTTGGACCATCTTCCATTCGAAATGCCCCCCTCCTATCTTAGAAGGGAGGTGTCTGTGGTTACCATGCTACCAGTAAATCTGTGCAGAATAAATGACCCTCAGTTACTGAGGAGGATGTCATCCATCTGGCAGTGTGTCATCTGCAGATCTAGATGAGTCAAAACTTTCATTGTAATGGGTATATGCTCTGAGACCACTGTACCGAGAGGGTCCACTGGAGTACTCTCATGTGGTACCTGGCTAGTGAAACCATCAGTATTGTGGATGCCATTAAACCTAACAGATGTAAAATCACCTTTGCTGATGGCAAGGGATGATGAAGCAACTACAAGGCAGCTAGATGTAAAGATAAAACCCTGGCAAGGGGAAGACTGGTAATCTTTAAGTTGGTAGTGAGGTGGCATCCTACTAATTCTGTTTGTTGGGTTGGTGTCAGACGACACTTGCGAAGATTTACTGCATTTCCTAAATCCCGTAACAATTGGAGCACAAGATCCAGATATTGTAGCAGTAGATTCTCAGAGGTAGCAGTTAGGAGCCAATCGTCAATGTACAGAAAAACCTGGGTCCCTAGCAGCTGCAGATGCACTGTCACCACTGACACTATCTTGATGAACACCCTGGGGGCTGTGATGAGACCAAAAGGTAAGGCTCTGAACTGATATGGATTGGCTCCTAGCTGGAAATGGAGGAATCCCCTGGACTGCTTCTCTATCTTCACATAAGTGTCCTTGAGTTCCACTGAGAACATCCAGTCGCCCCTTCTCAGCAGAGGTAACATGGACTGGATTGTGACCATTTGGAATTTTGTGTTTCAATAAATAATTAATTACAGTGACTGAGATCCAAAATGGGTCTGAAGTCCCCTGTTTTCTGAATAGATTCTGGATTTTAACTGGTCTTGGGGGACTAACTGGATGACTATTTTGTCTAGCAGTTTTGAAATTTCTACTGCCACTGGTTCCCGTTAATTGGGTGGAACATCAGGAACATTCCTCTTTTTTTAAGGAGGAAGGGAAAAGCCTCTGGAAATTATCTTTGGCATCCACAAATCTATGATTATGCTTTGCCAGGCTTGAGACTGCCCCCCTCTCCCCAGACTGCCTCCAGACTGCAGCACTCGGGCAAGTATTCAGGGGCACTGATAACCCCGGTCATGTGGTCTGCCTCTGCCACTAGGGCAAAGTCCATCTGAATTATCTCCACCTCTGCCACAAGGAGGTCTATCCCTAGGAGAGTCATGGTAAGAACTCTGTGATATTTGTAACCGTATCTTCTTCCTCATTCTCTGATTTCTACAGAAGGACTTTTAAAGAAAGTAAAAATGGATTCCTACTGCAGAGAGAGTCTTGCCATCCTGCTGGTTCCTGTAAGTGTATCTATAACTTTGGGTCCAAAAAGAGTGGACTCGTCATAAGGGATATTTACAAAGAATGTCTTAAAGCCTGCAGCAAAGTGACAAAAACATGGCCAGGTATGACAGCACACGGTGATGCTGGTGCCTGCCTCCCAAGCAGTGCCATCAGCTGCATTAGAGAGCAGTCGTACGGCTATACTGTAGAACAGATGTAGGGTAGACAGCAGAGAATCCATCAGCTTCCAAACATCTGCAAGCAAGATACCTGAAAGGGATATTGAGAGTTCCTTAGTCAAATCTGTCTGGAACCTAGTAATAGGGCCAAATAAATAAGCAGTTCTAACAACAAAAGTCACTGAAGTATAAGTCCATTTCCCAAACCTGTCCATTGCCTTGACTCCATGCTAGGGGGATGAATGCAGGAACTTTCTTCAGATAAATCCTTTTTTATGGCCACTGCTGCCACCGCAGCATCCAGTGGGGACCTTTGTTCCAATGTTTTCTGTCTTTTTGAGCTACAAATATTCTGTTTTCTTTCTTGGCCTTGTGCTCCACCATATCAGGGTCCTTCCATGTCCACTGAACCATAAGATCGATGAGGGGGTCAATGGGTGGTACCATCCAGGACGACACTAGGCTGGAACCAAAAGCTTCCAAGAATACTGACTCGTTGTGTGAGGGAACTTGGGTAGACCACCCCTCCCTCTGCTTAATCAATTAAAGGATTTCACCAAAGGTGACATCTTTGGAGGGGGAGTGGGGAGACCTTTCATCTTTATCCAAATCAGTGTTTTCTGTGAAAGCCTCTGGAGATTAATTTATTTGCTTCTGCCTGCACTTCTCTTTCCTGTGGACTGTTTCCTTTGGCAGATCAGAAGATTCAGAATCAGACTAGGAGCTAATATAGCATGGAATTTTGGAAACTTGAGATTCCAGCTGTTGCCGTCTGGCAGGAAGATGAGAAGAAAAAGAGGCAGAATCCTGCTGGGGTATGGATGGAGCTGAACTGGCTGGAGGGGTCTTTTCCTTAGGCATAGCTAGGACCTTGTGAAAAACCTCAAAGGCTGAGACTGCAACTGGCTCAGAAGACCTATCCCTGTCCAAGAACAGCAGAGATCTCTCGGCTCCTATGACCCTAGACCTTAAAGCACACCTCAGATCTGAGCTGTCAAGAACTGAGGCTCTAAGAGGTAAAGATGGTACTGATAACCCTGGTGTTGATACCTTCCCTAGAACCACAGTACCAACACATTGGCTGAGTCTATCCCTGATCCAAATGCCTCTGTGTCAAGAAAGATAGGGATGCTGTTGGGGTTGAACTAACCAAGACTGTGGATTCCAACCAAGGTGCCTTGGTGCAAGACCGAGCCAGAGTGACCAGTTCCAGTGCAGAGTGAACCAGTACCAGAGAAATAAAAGGAGGGTAGGTTGAACCAATACTTGGTATGCTCCCAGTAGACAGTACTGAGAATATTCCAAACTGGATATGTATCTTGAGAAACTTTCTCATCATCATGTCCACATCTTGCTCTGTAAGGCTTTGGGATGACCAGGAGGAAGAGGGCACAGAGGGTGGTCTAGGCTATCTCCTTTCTTGGAGAATCAGAGAATGGAGTCTCAGGTTCACCTGTTCCATTGACAATTGTGGCAGAGAAGACGAAGAAGAGAAGTGAAGCCAAGGAGCTCCAGTTCTGACCTCAGACAATTTTGGTTCTGGTCTGACCTATACTGTTGCATCAGGAGAGAGCTTCCTGGATAATTCTGACCCAGATTTCTCAATCCTTTCAGGCTTACCCTATTCTTTATCCTTATTCTTGTCCTTAGCTAAATTCACTATAACTGCTAAAGCTATATACTAATAGAACTAGTACTACAACTACCTAAATCTATCCTAATAGAAAAATGTAAGGTTTATCAAAAGGACACATGCTAACAATAAGCACTCAACTAAGAAATGTATAAGTTATGTACTCACTATAACTAGGCACCTGTGTTGTCCATTTTTATTCTTCCTCAATGCATGGATTCAGATCAGATCCTCAGATCTGACTTGGCTGCATACTCCAGATTTTGGATTCACCTCTCAAACTCCTCTCTCAAACCCTGCACCTTGTGTTTGTAAGGCAAACACCTTAACCATTAGGCCACCCTCCCAACCAAGCTTTACCTCAGATCGAGTTTTCTGTCTCTAAACAATGTTTGATAGAAAAACGTGACAGAACAGAACCAAACAGGGTCTCAAATAGGAACAAGAGTTCCTAACTCCATCAGGTCATTCCCAAAGACAGGGAAGGGGGAATGTAGGAGGAGGGTGGCCACCTTTAGCTGCTGCTAAAACCTGACGAAGAACACACCCCTCACACCTCCAAAAACCCCACCCATTTCCTCCCATATCCTGCCCACCTTCCGTCCATTTTGCGATGTCATGGTCATCGTCAGGTGAAGAGGAAAGTACAGTTGTGTACACCTACCATAAATGTAGATGTTCGAGTGTCTTCACTGTTGCAGTCATAACTGTAGGGTGCTCCTGCCGGCAGGCAGCCCGAGGTCGGCCAGAATCCCAAAGTCTGGGTCCGGCGTCGGCTGTATAAGCTAGTATCCTGACGTCAGTACGCCTTGGTACATAGCCCTCAGCCGACGCCATCTTCTCCAGCCTTTCTTGCCCTAGATGTCAGAAGTCCCCAACAAATCAAAATGAATCCAACAAGGAAACACAAATACACCACAAATAAGAGAAAAAGAGGGGATAGGAGGGAGGGAAACCCCGACTGCAACAGTGAAGACACTCGAACATCTACATTTATGGTAGGTGTACACAACTGTACTATGTTCTTCGTGTTTCACTGTTGCAGTCATAACTGTAGGGTGGAATCCCAAAGCAGTGTAGAGGGGAGGAGGCTTTAGATAGAAGAAAGGGAGGCAAGAATACCCTGCAAGACAGCAGAGGCAAAGCCTGCCCTAGACTTAGAAAACAAGGGGAGATTGTAGTGCTTGGAAAAAGTATGCACAGAACTCCAAGTGGCAGCTTCCAAGATATCCTTGGTAGGGACTCCTCTGAGGAAAGCTGTAGAAGTAGCAGCTGCTCTAGTAGAATGACTTCTAATGGTCCCTGGAAACTGTTTCCCATGATGAGTGTAACAAAATCTGATTCCATAAGCAATCCATTTGGAAATAGTTTGTTTAGAAATAGGTTTTCCAAGAGAACTGGAGGCAAAGGAAACAAACAATTGGTTAGACTTTCTGAAATCTTTAGTCTTGTCCAAGTAAAATCGTAACTGTCTGTGCACATCCAATGAATGCAAAATCCTTTCCCTTTATTTTGAGGATTTGGAAAGAAAGTAGGAAGGTGAATTGTCTGATTTAAAGCCACTTTCGAAATCACCTTAGGCATGAAAGTAGGATTGGTCCTCAAGGATACTCTGTCCTGATGGAAAATAAGGTATGGTTCCACAGCCATGAGAGCTTGCAACTCTGAGACCCTTCTGGCAGAGGTCAATGCTAGCAAAAGAACAGTCTTCCAGGATAGAAACTTAATATCTGAAGATGCAGCAGGCTCAAAAGGAGGCAAAGTAAGTTTTTCTAAAACATAATTAAGATCCCAGGCAGGGACAGGAGGGGTCCTTGGAGGCCGCAAATTTTAGCCCCTCTCAAGAACTGCTTCACCAAAGGATGTGAAAAACAGGAGGATCAGAACTGTAATGCGCAGAGATAGCAGAAGCATGAATCTTAATGGAAGAAAAGGAAAGTCCTTTAGATAAAAGTTCCGAAGGTAAAGCAAAATAGAGGAGAGATCAGGAACCTGAGGATCAGAGCCTCGGTCCTGCATCCAAATAGAAAACCTCTTCCATTTAGAGGCATAGGATTTCCTAGTGCTAGGCCGTCTAGCTTCCAAAAGAACATCCAAAACTTGTTTGGGAAGACTAGAGGAAATCAAATTCCTTTGAAGAGCCAAGCTGCCAGGCAAAGGGTCTTGAGATTGGAATGTAGTAACTGACCCTGATGCTGGGACAGAAGCGAAGGGTTCAGTGGGAGAATCCAAGGAGGCCCGAGAACAGGAGCTTTAAGGTTGGATACCAAAACTGTCGAGGCCAATTTGGAGCAATCAAGATGAGGAACTTGGGCTTGTCCTGTTTTATCTTCAGTAGTACCCGAGGCAGTAGAGGAAGAGGAGGAAGGCATATGCTGAAAGGCTTCTCCAGCTGAAGGACAGGGCATCCACTCTCCATGCTGTTTTGTGGAAGGACCTGGTGCAAAAGCGAGGCAGCTAATGATTGAGATGGGATGCAAACAGATCTATCTGGGGACATCCCCAAACTGCAGTAATCCTGTTGAACAAGTTGGTGTCTAGCATCCATTCGTGAGGATCTGAAATGTTTCTGCTCAGGCTGTCTGCTAAGAGATTCTGTTTCCCTGGAATGAATTGAGCCTGGAGATGCAGATTCAAATTTAGAGCTGTGTCCCATAAACCCATAGCTAGTCTGCAAAGGGGGTAAGAATGAGAACCCCCCTGCTTGTTGATGTACCACATGACCGTGGTGTTGTCTGTCAATTAGCAGAGGCCCTGGTTGTAAAAGGTTTTGAAGGCTAAAGGGCATTTTGAACTGCCAACATTTCCTTCAGATTGATGTGCCAGTGAAGATGGTCCTTTGTCCAGGTTCCCTGCTGGCAATTGTCTAGAAAGTGTGCTCCCAAGCATAATCTGAGGCGTCCGTGGTTAGGATTTGAGTAGGTTGAGGGAGGCGAAAAGGTTTTCCTTCGTTTAAAGTGCAAGCCCTGGACCACCAGAGGAACTCCTTCTGGAGGCAGGGGATCAGAGGAATCAGAATATCCAGATCGTGGTAATGCTGTGACCATACACTTTTCAGATACCATTGAAGCTTTCTCATGTGAAGCCTTGCGTTTGGAATCAACAGAATGCAGGAAGCCATGTAGCCCAGAGCCTGCAGGAATTTCCTTGCAGTGAGCTGAGATAGAGTTGCCAAGGTGTTGAAAGTAGAAGCCAGCTGAGTTTGTTTTTCTGGAGTGAGGTAGGCCCTTTGTAAGGTTGTATTTAAGAGGGCTCCCAAGAATACCATTTGTTGAGAAGGGATCAAATGTGACTTTTTTATGTTCACTGAGAATCCCAGTAGTAGAAGAAGACGTTGAACAAAGTCCAGATGTTGAAGCAGAAGATCTTTGCTGTCTGCCTGAATAAGGCAGTCGTCCAAATAGGGGTAAATCTGGATCCCCTGAAGTCTGCAGTAAGCCACTACTGGTGCCAGGCACTTGGTGAAGACTCTGGGCGCAGTAGATAAACCAAAGGGCAGAACAGAGAATTGAAAGTGCCTCGAACCTGCCTTGAACCTGAGGAATTTCCTGCGTTCTTGTCTGATAGGGATATGCAAATAGGCTTCCTTTAAGTCCAATGTCACCATCCAGGCGTCCTGAGAGAGCATTGGAATTAGCTGTTGCAGAGTAAGCATCTTGAACTTTGGAATTTCCAAAAGGTGTTTAACACAGAAAGGTCCAGAATAGGTCTCCATGAGTTTTGTTTTCTGGGAACCAGAAACAGCCTTGAATAAAACCCTTTTCCTATTTCCGAGAGTGGAACAGGCTCTATGGCTCTCATGGCCAGAAGAGCATCCACTTGAGTTAAGGCCTCTGACCATTGAAGTTTTGGCAGATCTGGCCAACCGTGAGTCCTTGGCAAAGTGTGAAAGTGGAACTTGTAACCTTTTAAAATCACGTCCAATACCCATCTGTCCTGGGTAATATGAGTCCAATTTCTGTAAAAAAGAGACAGTTTTCCTCCGAGAGGGGCGTCCAGGTGAAGGGGTCCTGAAGCCCAACCGAGAGAGTCATTGAGTTTGCTTTCTTTGAGATTGGGATCTGTCTTCTCCCCTTCTAGGTGAAGAAGCAGTCCATTGTCTAGATCTGTAAGAGGTCTGGCCTTGACCACGACCTCTGGAGCGTCTATATCTTCCCCTTTGAGGCCTGTCAGACGTGGGAAAGGACCAATTTTTAGAGGGCCAATTCCTGGAAAATCTAGGAGGCTGAACTTGCAAGAAATCTTTTACAGTCTGCATGGATTTTTCCTTTTCTTCCATCTTTTTAATAACTTCCTCAGCCTTAGAACCAAAAAGAACATCTTGTTGAACAGGGGCATCTAATAACTTAGCCTTAACCTGTTCAGGTAAACTTTGTTCACGAAGCCAGGCATGTCTCCTAATCACAGCACCAGAGGCAGCAGCCCTGCAAGAAGCATCCAAAGCATCAAAACCACAATGTAAGCTATGCTTGTTAACCTGTTCAGTAGCATGCAAAACATCCTGAAGTTCCTTATCCTCTGCACAAGCAGGATGGGAAGCAAGCTTTTGCTTTAAAACAGACAAAAGAAATTGCTGATATTTAAACATATGAAACTGGCAATTTAAAGCCCTTACAGACAGGGTAGCAGAAGTATATACCTTTTACCCCACCTGTCTAAAGCACGAGAATCCTTCTCAGAGGGAATAGGATTTTTAGAAGTAGCAACCTTAGCAGCCTTAGAGCCCTGAGAAATAGTTTCAGGATCTGCAGAAGGGTTTTAAATAAAAATAAATGAGAGTCAGGAACCCTATAAAATCTATCAGGCTTAGAAGGAGCAGGAGGCATGGAATCAGGATTCAAATTAGCCTCAGAAAAAGCATCATCTACAATGTCCAAGACAGGAGGGATAGCTAAAGGCCTATGCTGAGGAAGAAGAAGAAATTCTCTAAGCCTCTTTTTGGAAGCAGAATATTCCTGTCCTTCCCAATGAAAATGTTCCCTCATCTCATGCAAGGTTTCCCCAAAAGAAAAATCCTCAGGCGGAGAGGCCGAGGGCAAAGAATCCTCAGCATCCGAATCCTCATAAGGGGGAAAGGAATAGTCCTGATCAGAGGAAGAAACAGAAGATACAGAAACCTGGTCAGAGGAATCCAGAGTAACATCCTGTCGAGGCCTTTTCTCAGGAGGGGGGTGAGAACCCCTAATCATTGTAAGCAAATCTTCAGCCATCCTCAATAATTGTTTTTGTGTCTTGGGAGTGGATTCAGAAGCAGCTTGAGCTGAAACTTTAGACTTAGTAGGAGTCTTTGTCTTTGCCTTTGCCTTTGAAATAGTGATATGAGTAGGCCTGAAAACCCCCTCAGAAGCCAGTACCTGCACAGCGGTTCCGGACCCATCTGAAGGAGCGACGTCCGAAGGTCCTGCAGCAGTTAAAATAGTGGGCCTTGATGGCTCCCCATGGAAGTCCGTATCGGCCATCGGTTCAGAAGTGGCGGACGACAAAAGCGCCTCACTGACGACAGCCGAACCAGACGCTGGCTCCAGCTGCAACGAGTCCTGTTTGGACCTCGGAGGCCTGTCTTTGTCTTTGCGCTTCTTTTGAACTCTGGTAGTGTCCGACGACATTCTGTAATTGAAGCGTCTGCCAAAATAATTTAAAGCCCAATCGTACCTGCGCTTGATAGTACGAGAGTTGAACCTGGCACAGAACCGACAACAAGAAACGTCGTGGTCAGGGCCTAAGCAAGGTAGACAGTAAGAGTGGAAATCTTTATGAGGTATTTGTTTCCCACACGCTATACAATTATTAACTTTTTCTGACATCGGAGGAACAAGAAAAAGATTCCCCAACGGGGTACTTAGCTTTGAGAAGAGAAGTAAGAACTTCGGACCGACAACAACCAAATATGCTGTTCGAAAATCGCCAACCAACGTTTTGCGAGCTGCTTTCCACCGCACGGCAAGAAAGACTGGAGAAGATGGCGTCGGCTGAGGGCTATGTACCAAGGCGTACTGACGTCAGGATACTAGCTTATACAGCCGACGCCGGACCCAGACTTTGGGATTCTGGCCGACCTCGGGCTGCCTGCCGGCAGGAGCACCCTACAGTTATGACTGCAACAGTGAAACACGAAGAACATCACTATTTTTTTGCATTCCTGATGTCTTCTTTCTGCTGATTTACTATACTTTTCTCTAAAAAAGCATAGTGAATCTGCAAATTTATCAAACTCCAATAGTCTTTTTTTGCACAGTGTTTTCTGGACTGCCAGACAATCTGTTTGATATCCAGATAGTCTGGAAAAAACGGATAGGTGGCAATGTTAGGTGGGACAGGAGTTGAAGAAGAATGAAAATGAACAACACAGATCATAGTTATAGAAAGTACATAACTTAAATATCTGATGTTGTCATTTTCATTCATTTTTCAATGAATGGGACAGAGTCTCCAGCTACAGCAACCTTGGGTGGCCCTCATGGAAGGATATTGCAGAGTACCGCAGAGCCAAAAGCAGCTTTATTTCTGGAGATGATGTCCAATTTGCAATGAGCCACACAGGTATGATCTTTAGATGAAGTGGCAGCTGAACAAATATCATCAATGGAAGCTCTTGCCCAAAAGCAGATGATGTAGCCACTGACCTAGTTGAATGAGCTTTTGGTTGTCCTGGCAAGGTCACACCTTTCAAAAAGCAGACATTAGACATATAATTAGTAATCCACTTGGCTATAGTAATTTTTGAAATAGGCCTACCCAACTTGTTTTTGACAAAGGAAACAAAAAAGAAGTTATGTACTCACCATAACATTCCATGTTTGTAGTTCATCTCGCCCTTCATTCTTACATATGGGTTTAAGTTGGCTCGTGGAAATGTAAGTATCCCACAATGCACTAGTAACAATCCCCAGATCTTGTTTGCTGCTGTCTATAATAGTGAAAGAAAAGCATTTCCACAAGAAAAAACAAGGATGAAAGGTCTCCACCTCTAAGGAAGATAGACATTATCTTGTCTCCAGATCCTCCAAGGATACATGGACGGGGTAGGTGGGTGGGTTTGTAAGAATGAAGGGTGAGATGGACTACAAACATGGAACGTTATGGTGAGTACATAACTTCTTTATGTTCTGTAGTCTTATCTTGCCTTTATTCTTACATATGGGACAGCGTCCCTAGCACCTTTTTTTTGGGTGGCTCACAGGAATATACCCCTAAGAACCGTGGAACCAAAGGAGGCTCTACCCCTGGAGACCAAGTCCAATTTGTAATGAGTAATAAAGGTATGAGGAGTAGCCCAAGTTGCTGCTGCACATATACTGTCCATTGGAATTCTGGCTTGAAAAGCAGCAGATGTGAATATAGATCTGGTGGAATGAGCTTTAATTATAACTGGGAGTTCTTTGCCATTTGAAGAGTAAATAAAAGATATGCAATTTGAAATCCAGTTTGATAACATTATCTTGGAGACTGGCATTCCTTTTCTCGTCTCCGAAAAAGATATAAATAATTGGTCTGATCTCCTAAGCTCTTTGGTTCTATGTAGATAGAACCTTAACTGTCTGTGTACATCAAGTTGATGAAACTTATATTCTGCTTTGTTTGTATGATTTGGAGAAAAGACTGGCAGTTCAATAGTTTGATTAATATTTGACTGTGAACAAATCTTGGGGACGAAGGAAGGGTTAGTGTGAAGGGAAATTCTGTCTCTATGGAATATCAAGTAAGGAGGTTTGACTGAGAGTGCATGCAGCTATGACACTCTTCTGGCGGACGTAATGGCTACCAGAAAAATGGTTTTCCATGAAAGGAACTTTAAATCACATGTATGTAAAGGTTCAAAGGGTGGTGAGGTAAGTTTTGAAAGAACAAAATTTAAATCCCAGGGAGATATAGGTTCTTGAAAAGAAGGTCTTAGTAAGGTAGTGCCTTTTAAAAATGATTTACACAATCTGTGAGCCATAAAATTAGGTTCATGTTGCCCCAAATGAAAATTGGAGGTAGCTACCAATTGAACTTTGATTGTAGCGGTAGCCACCCCTGATGAAAAAGTTTGGTTAGAAATTCTAATACTAAAGGAATGGAGGCTGTGCATGGATCTATGTTCCTAGCTTGTGCCCAAAGAGAAAATCCTTTCCATTTGCTAGCATACAATTTTCTTGTAGAAGGTTTATGAGATGACGTCAGGATATATGTAACCGCAGGGGAGAAATCATGAAGCCTGACTGGGGATGGAAGTGGAGCTGCCCCGCTGTCAAGTTGGGGGTGTGGAGACAGGGATATAACGTCCCTGACATATGTGTCAGAAGGTCTGGTAGTGGGTCCAGAGTCCAAAGGATCGTCCAGAAGGTGAGGCCCGAGAAGGGGGAACCAAATCTGATGAGGCCAGTAAGGAGTGATGAGAATCATTCTGCTTCCCAAAGTCTTTGCTTTCTGGATAACTTTCAATATTTCAATATTAGTGAAAAGGGAGGAAACGCATAAAGAAGTCCCGAGGGCCAATTGTGAACAAGTGCGTCTCTCGGTGTCTCCCCTGGGGGTGGGGGGGTGGGTGATAAGGGTGAAGTAGCTGCCGCTGCATTTGGTGTTCATTGGGGTGGCAAACAGATTGCAGCAAGGCTGTCTCCATTTGCAGAAAATCTGTTCCATGACTTTCTGATTCAGAGACCACTCACGAGGCATCAAAACTGCCCTGCTGAGCTTGTTGGCTATCGCACTGGTTCTCCCCGGGATATGCTTTGCAACTAGAAAGCATTGGGAAGATATCACCCACTGCCGAACACGTAGAGCCTCTCGACATAGGAGGTAGGATCTGGTTCCCCCTTTCTTGTTTATATACCATATCACTGACATATTGTCCAATTGGATTGCTATTGTCCCTAGAGGAAGAAAGTAGGGAAGTGCTTGCAACACTAGTATCACTGCTCTCATCTCTAGAACACTGATATGCAAATAAGCCTCATGTTCTTGCCATGTGCCTTGGACTGTCCTTCCTAGATAATGCCCCCCCCCCATCTGGGAGGCATCCGTGGTCACAGTAGCAACGGGTTGGCGAGGAATGAATGGTCTCCCTATCGTTAGTTGATTGGACTGGATCCACCAACGAAGGTCCTTTTTGCAAGATTCCGTTATTAAAATGGGATGAGATGGAGGCAGTTGCTGAAGAGACCACTGGGAAAAGAGTAGCCATTGTAGAATTCTCATATGTAGTCTATCTAATGGAACTAGAGTTATAGTAGAGGCCATAGTTTCCAGTAGTCTGAGCACTATCTTCGCTTTGACCTTGTGTTGGGGAAGCAGGCTGTATATTTGTTGTCTTAGATTTTGCACTCTGTCTGAAGGAAGGAGAGCCATCATTGCGACTGTGTCTATTTCTGCACCTAAAAAAGTCACATACTGAGAGGGCGACAAGACAGACTTTTCCTAATTTATAGTGATGCCTAGCTGAGTACAGACTCGGATGGTTGAATCCTTGGCTTGTAGAAGTAGGTGCCTGGTGGCAGTCAGGAGCCAGTCATCCAGGTACGGAAACACTTGGAATCCAAGACGTCTCAAGTGAGCCGTTACTACCGCCATGCATTTGGTGAACACCCTGGGGGCTGTGGAGAGACCAAAGGGCAGAGCACGAAATTGGTAATGACTGGCTCCCAGCTGGAAGCGTAAATGACTCCTTGATGTTCTGTGCATTTTTATGTGTTAGTACACATCTTGGAGGTCTATAGAGCATATCCAATTGTCTTTCCCTAACAGAGGGAGTATAGACTGCAGTGTGACCATTTGGAACTTGGACTCTTTCACTGATTTGTTTAACTTGCTGAGATCCAAGATGGGCCTTCAGTCCCCTATTCGTTTTGGCACTAAAAAGAATCTGGAGTAAGTTCCGAATCCTATCTGGTCTGCGGGGACGGTTTGGATGACTCTCTTTTGGAGCAACTTTTGGACTTCTATAGTTGCTTGATCCCTGTGATTGGGTGGAACATCTGGGATTCTCTTGGTTAGATGAGATGGAAAAGAGAAAGGTATGGAGTATCCTCAGGAAATTATTCTTTGTACCCACTTGTCTTGTATGATGTCGTGCCAGGCTTCTGGCTACGAAGAAAAGAGACCCCCGACTGGCTCCAGAGAAGCGCAGCCGGGCCTCACTTCAGAAGCGCTGATAGGGACGTCCATGAAAAGAATCGCGGTCACCCTGGTTTTGCAAACCCCCCCTGCCTCTAAGGTGACGTCTGCCACTATTTCCTCCTCCTCCTCTGCCTCTGGAGAAGGAATCACCTTGTGCGTCTGGGAAAAATCTCTGAGATTTCTTGAACCATATTTTTCCCCCTCTCTGACCTTTAGAGTATGCTCTGGAAGGGATGGAAAAATGTACTCCCACAGCAGAGAGAGTCTTCCCTTCCTGCTCGCATCTGGTGAGTCTGTCTTTTACCTTTGGTCCAGAGAGGAACCATCAAAGGGGGCATTGGTAAATGTAGATTTGAAGGGCTCGGCAAAGTGTCTTCTAAGGGAAACTCCTAAACCTGCTACCCTGCTCGCTCCATCTGCTGCGTAAGATATCAGCCTCATGAAGGAGTTAACAAATGAGTTTAAGGTGGACAACTGAGCAGTAACCTTCTCAGGGATTCCATCAATTAAAGTACCTTGGAGAGTACCTCCCAGCTCTTTTAGGAGATCTCGTTGAAGCCTAGTGAAATGGGTGAGGTAATTCAGCAATCTGAGTGTAAAAGCCGGTGAAGAAAAAATACGCTTCCTATATCTGTCCATCATTCGAGACTCTTTGTTCGGTGGGTGGACATATGAGGATGTCTCTGCTAGTTCCTTCTTTGTGGCTGCTGCCACCACCATGGCATCTACAGACACACCTTTGGTCAGAAACTTTTTCCTTAGGAGCTGAAAGGAATTTTTTCGGCCTTGTAGGGACTGGTTCCACGGTGTCAGGAGTTTCCCACACCTTTCGACTCGCCAAATCTAACAGCTCATCGAAAGGTGGAGACACCCAAGAGGCTGAAGGTTGAGACCTGAAAGCCTTCAGGTACACTGACTCCTCATCAGAAGGGCTGATGGTGGGCCAGCTACCTCTCTGTTTCAGGATCTCTAAGATATCTATTAAGGAGATATCATCAGAGGACGACCTAGGGGACCCTTCTGACTCCTCGAGGTCAATGTCAGAGGTGATGAACTCATCAGGGGAATCTACGTGCTTCCTCCTGCAAGCTCTCTTCCAAGGAGACTCCTCAGAAGGGTATTCTGGGGAGGTCTCGGAAGATGGGGGGGCCACCCAAGGGGAGCTCCTGAGGCTGCGGGTCTCTGCTATCATGAGAGAGGGATGGTGCCGAGACAGAGGTCGGAGCTTGAGGGGGAAGAACATCGGTACCCTTGTGTAGAGCTGAAGATTAGACAGCACGCTCCTCATCAGCTCGAAAGCAGATCCCACCCAGCTCCGAGGACACCACCAGTTCTGAAGAAGCGGAAGTAGCCCACGGCTCCATAGCGACTGACTCCTAGATAGATGTAGGATCTGAGCTCAGCCGAGCCAACGCACCGAGAGGTAGGCTCGGAACTGAAGAAGTTTGGGTCCGAGCATCCCCATCAGGGCCAACTGGTGAGCTTCGGCTCCTAGACACCAAGGACGGCACTGAAGGTGTCGGAGTGGAACATGGCTCCGAGAAAGTCACTTGGGGTGCTGGAACTGACGGTTCCACAACAAATGGCACCGATAGATCTGGATCCGAAAGACCGGCATGGCTCGGAGGAGGAACAGAAGCAGGTAATAAGGCCTTAGACGGCTACGGAACCGATTGGGTTGGAGCCCACAACAAATTTGCTAGCGCCAACGACTTTAAAAGTCTAAGCACCACCCTCTCGACATCCTCCTCAGAAAGACTCCTGGAGGATCTGGAAGACAAGGTAGGGGACTGAGATCTCTGCAAAACTGGAGATCTGCCGGGGATACCAGTAGTACGTTTCTTGACCAGCTCCGAGGTATGGATCCAGTTATCGGCTCCGAAAAACTTGGGGCCAAAACTGGAAGGTCTATATCAATAACCTCAACTGTCTCAGAAGGCAGAGGAGCCAAAGAGATAGAAGGTTTGTCAACTTTGGCAACTTTCTCTGGAGGTCCTGATTTGTGAGTCAGTGTAGGAGACTGTCTTTTCACCGATTTAACCTTCTCTTTTTTTGAAGAGGGAGACCTGGAGTGAGAAGAGGAAGAACTTACTAAATCCTCTTTAAAGGAAGGTTAAGGAGACCTTTCAAAATCAGTTTGTTCTTCCTTTCCTGGAGAACCCGGGAACTAAAACAATGGCAAAAAGTGCGTCTCCTGTAGATGTATGGCTCCCAAACAATACACAAATACTATGCCCGTCAGTCACTGACACTTTTTGTGAACATTTTAGGCATTTCTTAAAACCCAGAGGTTTATGGTCTTTAGTTTCCTTAGACATAATTACAACAGACTATAATAGTAAACAAACGATAAGAAGAGAGGGCAGGGTCCTCTAACTTAAACGGGCCTAGCCCTGCTCAAGAAACAACACACAAGGGAGAAAGTTAAAAAGATGACTAGGTCCTCTAACTTAAAACGGGCCTAGCCCTGCTGAAGAAATAACACACAAGGGAGAAGGCAATAGAGGACTAGGTCCTCTAGCTTAAACGGCCCTAGCCCTGAACAGAGAGGTAGGCGAGATAGAGAATAAACAAACAACAGAAAAGGCAAAGGTAGGTTCTAACTAAAAAAATGGACCTACACCTGAGAAGAGTAACAATAACTAGCACAATAGAAACGAAGGATACCACAAAGGAAAGCCTGCGGAAGCGACGGCCAACAATTAGCAATAAAACTCTAGAAACACACTAAGTGCTCGCAAGTTAACAACAGTAAGCTATAATACTAAACTAACTTTACAGTAAAAAAAGAACACTATAAATTTTAGAAGAAAAAATATTCCAACTTAGCCACAGCCAAGAAAGAGAACACTTCTGAACTTGTAGAGCGGCAAACGAGATCTGGAGATTGTTACTAGTGTATTGTGGGATACCTACCTTGCCATGAGCCAACTTAGAGACTTCGAGCTTTGTAATTGACTGAGTTGGAGCCGAGGATCTGCTCCGAACCCATATGTAAGAATGAAGGCGAGATAGGACTACAGAACATCAACTGATCAGTCTTCCTTATTTCCTTCATTCTATGAAGATAGAAATGAAGCTGTCTATGTACATCTAAAGAATGAAGCATGTATTCTCCTTTATTCTGAAGTTTAGGGAAGAAAACGGGTAAACTGATGACTTGACTGAGGTTTGCTTCTGAAGCAACTTTGGGTAAAAAGGATGAATGTGTACATACAGCCACTCTGTCCATATGGAAGATCAAATAAGGCATCTTAGAAGCAAGTGCTTGGAGTTCAGCCAAGGTCATGGCTACCAAAAAAACTGTTTTCCAAGAAAGAAATTTGAGGTCCACTTTTGTGGATGGTTCAAGGGGTGACTGCATCAGAGTCTGTAACACTAAAGTAAGATCCCAAGGTGGTACAGGGTCCATAACAGGTGGCCTATTTAAAAAAAGTGCCCTTAAGAAAAGCCTTGCACAGCTTAGATGATGTAAAAGAGAAAGTGTTACCTCCAATGTAGAAATTCGAAATGACAGCCAGTTGAACTTTAGTAGTACAGAAACTGGCCCTGCTTTGAAACAGAAAAGCTAGAAATTCTAAAACAGCGGGAACTGGAGCACAGAAAGGATCCAAATCTCCCTGCTGAGCCCATAAGGAAAAGATCTTCCATTTACTTTCACAAATCTTTCTTGTAGAGGGTTTCCGAGATGAAAACAAGATCCTTCAAGCAGGAGAGGAAAGCCAGGAATGTCTAGCCATCATTGCCACTGGAAAAACCTTGCGGTCAATTTCAGGCCTGGAATGTTCAGGTGAATCATACCTGCTGGGTGTGACATGAGGTCTGGACTGTGGACCAGTGTCCAAAGAGGACATATTAGATGAGATCATACAAAGGGAAACCAAATCTGGCGAATCCAAACGGGAGCAATGAGGATTACTTGACTCGTCAACCTGACAGCGTTCTGAAGAAACTTGGGAATTAGGGGTAGGGGAGGATAAGCACAAAGAAGACCAGAGGGCCAAATGTGGACTAGATCATCTATCGGTGACTGTCCCTGAGGGGGGGATTAGGGCAAGGAAACCTGCTGGACTTGTTGTTGAGGGAAGAGGCAAATAGACTGCAGCACAGTTGACCCCACTTGAGGAAGATCATGTTCCCACTGACTGAGGGACCATTTGTAAGGCATCAGAATAGTTCTGCTGAGCTTGTCCGCTAGAACTTCTCATTTCCCTGGAATGTGCATCGCTAGAAGAAAGCAGGTGGATGAGATTGCCCATTGCCAAACTCTCACTGCTTCTCGGCAAAGAGGGTAAGATCTGGTTCCCCACTGTTTGCTGATGTACCAAACCACTGACATATTGTCCATTTAAATAGCAATTGTCTCCAGAGAGAGTTCTGGAAGGTCTGCAATACTAATAGGACTGCTCCTATCTCCAGGACATTTATATGCAATTTGATATCTACTGGGGTCCACGTGCCAGTTAGTTCCGTGTAATGCCTCCCACCCAAACTGGGAGGTATCCATGGTCAATGCGGGAATAGGCAGAGGAAGGATAAAGGGATGACCTTGGCAAATTTTGTTGGATTGGATCCACTACTCCAATGAGTCCTTGCAAACTCTGGAAAGTTTTATTGGAAATTGTAGGAGTTAGTATACGATGGACCACTGCACTTGTAGGGTCCACTGCAGGATTCTCATATGAAAATGAACTGTTGGAATCGAAGTGATTGCTGTGGCCATCAATCCCAAAGCTCTTAAAATCAATTTGGCTGGAGGAAAAGGATGAGATATAATCTGACACGTAACCTTAGAGAAAGAATTCTGCTCTGTGGCAAGGATGCTTAAAGATTCATTGTGTCTAGGTGAGCCCCTAAAACTCCAAGATTTGTACTGGTTGAAGTTTCGACTTTGGAAGATTTACGGTGATGCCTAGAAAGTGGGTCAACTGAAGAAGATAGTCTCTGGCTATTATTAATAGAGGCCTGGTTGAAGCGGTGAGGAGCCAGTCGACTATATAAGGAAACACACAGAATTTCTAGTTTTAGATGAGTTGCAACCACTGCCATATATTTGGTGAACACCCTGGGGGCTGTGGTGAGACCAAATGGCAGGGCTCTGACCTGGTAATGGCTGGTTCCCAGACGAACCTGATCGCCTGTTCATTTTGATGTGAGAGTAAGCATCTTTCAGATTTATAGAGTACATCCAGATGTTTTTCCAGAGTAATAGCAGAATTAACTGAACCGTGACTATCTGGAATTTGGAGTTCCTTATGAACTTGTTTAGATAATTGAGATCCAGGATGGGCCTCAAGTACCCTGTCTTCTTTGGCACTAAAAAGAACACTGAGTAAAAAATGGATCTTGTTTGGTCTGGTAGGACCTCTTGAAAGACCCCTTTTATCTAGCAGCTTTTGAATTTTGCAGAGCTGCTTGCTCCCGTTGAATGGGTGGAACATCTGGGAGACTCTTTCTCATCCTTGTTGGATCTTGTGAAAATGGAATAAAATATCCTCTGGATATGATTATTTGTACCCATGTGTCTTTTGTGATGGCTGCCAAGCTTCTGGATGCAAAAACAAGCAACCACAGACTGTCTCCAAAGAAGAACAGTTGGGCAACCTTTCAGGAATGCTGAAAGTGTCTGAGAAGGTTCATAGGTTAGTACTAGGCTAGTGGCCCTAGGGCCTATACAAGCCTAGCCATAACAATTCCCTGGCTATTTCTTCCCACAATATTTACTTCCCTGGACCCCTGTCTAGCAAGGCAACTAACTTGATCCCCGGGGTGAATTTCCTATCTCCCATTCAATCGTCAAGGTTCCTTTTGAAGAGGGTCAAAGAGGGGCTCTGCTTGACATGATTGGGCAGTCTATTCCAGAGTCTGGGGAGTCTCTGGGTCAGGAACCTATCACTCCACCATGTTTTGTTCATTGTGATGACAAGGTTTAGATCCCTGGAGCATGTGGCTCTGAGGGATTGGGATTTCTTTAAATGTAGCATGTCCAACAGCTCTGGGTTTGACATGGTCTTGTATGTTAAGCAGAGATAGTCTCTGAGTAGACGATATGCGACATAGTATAGCTGGAGTTCTTTTAGATGGTCAGCATAGGGCATCTGCTTTAGGCCTGTGATTCTTTTAGCAAGGAATTTCTACGGCCTTTCCAGTTGTTGCAGATGTCTTGAGAGGTACATACCAAATGAGGTGTTGTATTCTATAATGGGTCTAATGAGGGATGAGTACAGTGGGGCAATCACCTCCTTTTTTCTGGAAGAAAAGCCCTTAGTGATGAGGTGTGCCACAGAGACTGTTGATTTTGCAGTCCCCCGCTGTCACGTAGGCTGTGTCTTCCATTATTACAATTATTTCTTCCTCTGCCTCTGGGGGAAAATTCTCTGCTTAAATTTTGGAAAGGCCCTTGAGATTTCCCAAACCATATTTCCTTACCACTGTGCTGATTTCTGGAAAAGGATCTCTGCAGGGTAGAGAAATTGATTACTATGGCAGATAGGATCTTTCCATCTTGTTCACTATGACAGAGCACCTCCTTAATGGTAGGGCGAAACAAAGAAGATCCATCAAAGGGAGCATTGATGAATGACGCCTTAAAGGGTTCCTCAAAGTCATACAAGTACATCCAGGCATGCCTCCTTATGTATATACCTGTACCCACAACCCTTGAGGAACCCTCAGTTTTGCATAAGAGATTAGCCTCAGGGATGCATCAGATATTGACTGTAGGGTGGTCGGCCACAAAGAATAAACTTTTACTTCTTCCTCCCACATGGACCCAGGGACAGAGTTAGAGAGTTCCTTTATTAATTCCTGCTGTAACCTAGTAAAATGTGCCAGGTAATTTAGTGATCGAATAGCCAAGGTCACTGAAGCATACTCTCCCTTTCCATATCTGTCCAAAGCCCTAGACTCTCTTTTAGGGGGATGGGCAGAGGAGCTCTGCTCTGCTAGCTCCTTTTTCGTGGCTGCCGCAACAACAATGGCATCTACAGGGATTCCTTTAACCAATGCTGTCTGTCTGATGGTTCACTTAGGATCCCATCAGGGCATTCTGGAATGGGCTCTACTGTATCCATCTCCTTCCATGCCTGGTTGGTAGACAAGGTAGATAAGCTCATCCACCAAAGGAGTCACTCAAGATGTAGATGGGCCAGAAAAAAGCCTTCCAGAAAAAAACAATCCTTCTTAAGAAGGGTTTTGGGAAGACCATCCACCTTTCTGGAGTAAGATTTTTAAAATGTCTCCAAATAAGACATCTTCTGGTGGAGATATGGGGACCCCTCTCTTTCACCAAAATCTGTGTCCTCTGTCAGTAATTCCTGATGGGAATCCAGGTGTCTCCTTTTACACAGTTTCTTCCCAGGAACCTCTTCACTGGTGTACTCTGGAGAAGTGTTAAAAGAAAGGGGAAGTCCCTGCTCAGAAACTGTCTGGAAGCTCTGTTCCTGTGGAAGAATGTGCTAAGACTTAGAACTCAGATCCTGAGGAGGAATGAGGTTAGGATCCAAAGAGGTGATGGCTAAAGCATCCCCTTGATGTGAGAAAACCCTTTCCACAACCTCAAAAACAGAAGGGCCAGGGGGAAGTGGAAATCAGCCTCCCTGGAGAAGAAGTTGTTGGCTAAGCCAATAACTCCTCTTACCCCGGGTCTCACTCACAAGGAAGGACGCCAAGACCCCAAGGAGAAATGATGGCTCCGAAACCCTCGGAGTTGAAGTAATCTTCCTAAACCCAGTGCTGCCACTTCTGCTCTGAGATCCGTTCTGCTCTGAAGTGCTAGGAGCTGATCAGATCAGGAAGATGGTCAGAGTCAAGGAAGCTAACATCTTAAGAGCAGACACCTTGGCACTCAGGATCTTTGGATCCAATTGCTCCAAAACCTCAGGTCAGATTGGAGAAGGAGTCTGTATAAGGTGTGGTGAAGACTACAGACTCATGGATCCAATGGGGGACAAAGCCTGCAGAACCCCCATCTGGATTTGAGTCCTAAGGGACTTTCTCATCATTCTATCCACATCCTGCTCCGATAAGCTCTTGGAAGACCTGATGGAAGAAGATACTGAGAGAGGTTGAGAAGTCTTTCTACGTATCTCCACTAAAGAGGGAGATCTTAAGGTGGGAGAAACTGGCTCTGGAGAAAAACAGGGAGACCAGATCCAAAGGGATCGAGGACATGTAGTTGGATCCGATGACACTGGATCTAAAGTCATTTTATGTTTAGAGGCCGAAGGATCCAAGGCAGTTGGATCCAAGGCTTTTTTCACCTTAGCTGGCAGTTACAAACTCGGAGTTAAAGGAGGAGAATGTACAATGGAGCGCTTTTTCGACTCCCTGGTCTTTGAATGTTTTTGCCTTCTCAGGGGGTTTGAGCCCATGACATAGAAGGAACAGCACATGAAGATGAAGGTAACATTCCCCTAAGGATAAGCTTGTTCCACCTATCGCTAACAACCTTGGGGTTAAAACCATCAAACCATCGCAGATTTCACATGAAACCTGGAGGTGTGTGAGGCCTAATCAATACACAGACTCCCTGTGGGTACCATATCTTATGCCCACAGGAAGTGCATTTCTTGAAACCAGTAGGTTTTCCCACCATGACTAAAAACAGTAGTATAAGACTGGACTCAGTAGTGCAGAAAATAAAAAAACTTTAATAAAACAATACACACTTCATGTGAGCTTTCATCTCTTGTAGAGACTTCATTAGATGAAGTCTCTACAAGAGATGAAAGTGCTTATGAAGTGTGTATTGTTTTATTAAAGTTTTTTTATTTTCTGCACTACTGAGGCCGGTCTTTTACTACTGTTTTTTAGTCGTTGTGAAGGAATTTTTGGCCTTTTTGCTTGGTTTTCTTAGGTTTGCTCACCATACCAGAAAACACTATTAACAGCAAAAATGATCATGAACAAGGGGAGGGGGATCAGTTTTTTTTTTTTTGTGTGTGTGTAAAAATACCAGCAATGATTACTTCAGAACAGGTCAGAAACAGAATACCAGCAATGGTATTGGAGCTACACTACGTAGTAGAAGTTAGAGTAAGGGATCTAATTTAACACTAACCAACAAGAAAAGGTAATGAGAGGAAAAAAGAAACATTTCAATAAGGAAAACGTTTTTAAATCACTTACAATTTTGTAAGACTACCTAACAGCTCCAGAAGATGAAATCCCGACAGATCGCTAGAGTGACAAACGAGGTTGGAGGTAAATCAGTATTTAGGGGCATTATGGGTAAAGGGAGGAGTTCAAGAGTCAGATCCTAGACTGTGAGAAAAGTGGCAGAGTCAGATCTGAGGCTTGGATATGGACCCCATTCTTTAAGGAACTAATGAAAATGACAACATCAGATTTTATTGTTATCCCCAGTGACTGACAAATCTGGAGCAAATAGTCCCTGGACTGTAGAAGATGCTTGGAGGGGGCGGTAAGGAACCAATCATCCAGATATGGAAATATTTGGAATCCTTTGAGTCTCAGATGAACAGCCACCACAGCCATGCATTTGGTAAACACCCTGGGGGCTGCAATGAGTCCAAAGGGAAAGCCTCTGAATTGGTAGTAACTGGATCCCAGCTGAAAGCTTAAGTGTCTTCAGGAGAGCCTATCTTATTTTTATGTGACAGTACACTTCCTGAAGATCTATAGAGCACATCCAGTCGTCTTTGCGAGAAAATTTAGAATAGACTGTATTGTGACCATTCGATAACTTTGACTCCTTTACATAATGATTCAATTTGCTTAGATCCAAAACTGGTCTCAGGTCCTGTCTTTTAGAGGGTCTACTTCACTTGACCTAAAACTCATTTGACCGACACCCAATTGACCTAAATTTCATTTGACTGACAACTCATTTGACTGACTCCCATTTCACCGACAGCTTACAATACTGAATTTCAACATACTAAATCTTAAACCATAGACAAGCACACCTACAACACCAATAACTAACCCTTTCCAGAACTTAAAAACTACTTACTTACCCTCTTAACAGAAACGGGACAATGTACAACCAAACTAGGTGGGGGGGGGGCTGTGCCTCCCCCCCAATTATATATACTAACTCCGGGATCGCACTACAGTGGGGGAAAGGGCATATACCTTTAACTTGCCTTACTGTACTCTACACGCTGCCACTACTGCTAGAAATGCACAAAACATTTGCCAAATTACTTTAGATACTTCCATTAAAAATGTAAAGAGGTAAACCCACATTTAGAAACACTAGAACACTACTTTCTACATGACTCTCGGAATGCTAATAGTCAGCACTGTTTTATCATAAGCAAGTCAAAGGTGAAGGAAAACCCGCAACAAGTCTATGTCTTAATGTCAGTGAAATGGATGTCAGTCAATTGAGTTGTCAGTCAAATGAAATTAAGGTCAATTGGGTGTTAGTCAAATGGGTATCAGTCAAATGAGTTTTAGGTCAAGTGAAGTAGACCCCTTTTTGGGCACTAAAAAGAAGCATGAGTAAGTTCTGAATCCTACCTGGTCTGGTGAGACCTATTGGATGACTCTTTTGTCTAGCAGCTTTTGAATTTCTGGTACAGCTGCTTTCCTCTGACTAGGTGGACCTTCAGGAAGTTTCTTCCTTTTGCGAAAAGGAAGTCAAAGAAAGGGAATGGAATAATCTCTGGATATAACTTTTAGCAACCAATAATCTTTTGATATGTTAGTCCAGGTGTCTGGGTGCAGGGATAATAGACCCTCCCCCAACTGCTTCCAGAGATGGACAGTCAAGCAGTATTTCAGGAGCGCTGGAAGGGTCTATCTAGAAAAGAATCCTGGAAACCCTAATTCTGCGGGCCTCCGCTGCCTCTGGTGGGACATCTCCCAATATAGCCTCCTCCTCTGCCTCTGTGAGAAGTGTCCCCCACAAGGATCTTGGAAAGGACCCTGAGATTTATGGAACCATATCTTCTTACCACCTCTCCGATTCCTGGAGAAGATTCGTTGAGGGGTACAACATTTGACCCAATGGCAGATAGTTTCTTTCCTTCTTCTTCGCTGCAGGTAAAGATCTCTTTTACTGATGATCCAAATAAGGATGCGGCATCAAAAGGTGTATTGATAAAGGACAGCTTTAAGGGTTCCACAAAGTTGCATAGCCTTATCCAGGCATGATTTCTTATGGAAATGCCTGAACCAGCCGTTCATGGGGTGCCTTCAGCCCTGTGGGAAATTAACCTCATTGAAGCAAAAGAGAAAGACAATAGAGTGGCCAGCTGAGACGATGTCCTTTTGAAATCCTCTGCAGACACAGACTCTGAGAGAGTATTTGAAAGTTCCTTAGTCAAATCTCTCTGAAGTCTTGTGAAGTGTGTCAGGTAATTAAGAGACCTTAGAGTGAAAGTTGCAGAGGCAAAGACTCACTTAACAAATCTGTCCAGTGCCCTAGGCTCCTTGTTTGGCGGATGGACAGAAGAGTTCTGTTCTGCTAGCTCTTTCTTAGTAGCTGCTGCCACCACCATAGCATCTACCAGGACTCCTTTGCTCCAGTAGGGTCTGTCATTGGGAAGGGCTAGAAATTTGCCGGGTCTGTTCGGGATAGATTCAACAGCATCCAGTTCCTTCCAGGCCTGGCAGGGATCTAAATCCATTGTGGGGGTTGAAACCCAAGATGTAGATGGGCCAGATCAAAAAGCTTCCAAAAATACCAATTCTTCTGGAGAGGGGTTTTCGGAAGACCAACCACCTTTCTGTCTGAGGATCTCTAATAAGTCTCTGAAGGAGATATCATTGGGTGGAGATATGGGGTACCCTTCTCCTTCAACAAAATTGGTGTCCTTCATAACAGACTCCAGTGGGGAGTATATGTGCCTCCTCTTGCATGTTCCCTTTCGATGTATCTCCTCTGTGGGATGTTCAGGGGAGATATCGGAAGAGAGGGGAAGTTCCTCTATAGGAACTACTTGGATACTTGTTGAAACTGGCTTTCTCTGTGGAGTAGGTCTGATTGACAAGGGAACAGGGGCCAGACCCAAAGAATGAAGAGGCGGTTCTCTAGAGAGAGAAAAAGCCCTTTCCACAATCTCAAACACAGTCAGACCTGGGGAAGCCCCAATCACCTGGGCTGGAGCCAAAGCTCTCAGCACAAGCAGCTTACAACTGCTCCCAGATCCATGCCTCAAGGATGGAATCAGACCTGAAATGTCCAGGGCCGAGGCTTCAAGGGGCAGGGATGAATCTGACAACATCGGAGTCGATACTGACCCCACAGACCCAATGTCGACACTTAGACTCTGGGACCAGTTCCAATCCAATAGTATCAGAGCAGAACTAGTCAGGGATATCAGAGTCGAAGAAGAAATATTCTTCGGATCTAACTCTGGACCTCTCAGGGTTTCAGAACCTGGGACTCCAAAACAACTCGATAGATTGGAGAAGGAGACAAAACAGTGTGGGATGTCATAGGGAGGATCACAGATCTGATAGGGGCCAGAGCTGATATGACACCCATCTGGATCTGAGTTCTGAGAAATTTCCGTCATCACCCTATCAACATCCGCTTCCGATAAACGTCTTGAGGACCTGGAGGATGTACAGTACTGAGGTCTTGAATGTCTTTTAGGGGTTTGCAATAATGGAGATCGCAGAGTAGGGGAGACAGATTTAATGAGACATTTTGGTGTATAACTGCTTTGAGAGGTGCCAGACTTTGGATCCAAGGATGTAGGATCCAAAGAAGGTGCCATTGGACTGGCTGATATTATTATCGGATCTGAAGATTTTGGATCAGAGGGTTTTGGATCCGAAGGGCAGGTCTTTGGATTTGACACTGTCGAATCCTCATTTTTTTGGCTTTTGGCAGGTGACTCTGACAAAGTCCTGGGGGACTTTGGCAGGGAGCATTTTTTGTGCTCTGAAGGAGCCAACTTGACAACTCTGGAGGAGGTTTGAGCCATAGAAGATGGAGTAGAAGTAGCAAGAAGTCCTTTTAATATTAACTGATTGCATTGGTCACTTGGGGCTTTTGGGATGAAAGTTGAACAGACTGAGCAATTTGTATCCAGGCAACCGACTCTGAGGCAATATATGCACTCCTTGTGGGCATCAGAATTCGGAATTTTACGCCCACAAGAAGTGCATTTTTGAAACCCTTCAGTTTATCTGACACGGTATATAATACCAACAGCACAAAATACCAGGAATACAATAAAGAAATACCTCAAAAGGTCATTGTAAGGAAAAGGAAAGATTCTCTTTTTTAAGAATAGAAAAGGAATAGAAAAAAAAAACAATAGAAAGAAAAAAATAATTGCAAACAATGGTACTTTAAAGAATTAACCCGATAAATGGGTAAAGCCAATACCAGCTACAGTAAGAGAAGAGAACTACATTAAAATGGCAGCAGTCCTAATGCCAGTGAAAAAACTAAGAGGAAGGGTAGATAACAGCAAAAGTCAGAAAATCAACCTTTTAAGGAGCAAGAAAATGATTAACTTACAATACTTCACTAAATACAGATTGAGAAAGAAACCTGCATCTGGGCACAATGGCAGCAAATGAGATTTGAGGTAATAGGGATGGACTAAGGCATTATGGGTAGAGGAAGGAGCTCGAGAGTTGGATCCAAAGTCTGGAGTATGCAGCAAAGTCAGATCCGAGGATCGGATCCAAATCCATGCAGTGAGGAAGAATGAAAAGGACAACATCAGATTAGAGAGTATAAACAGTTTTGATAGTGAAGAAGGAAAATATAGATTCCAAAAAGGATACATGCTGAGATAAGAGCCTTGAAGAATACATCCAAAGTCTTCAGATGAAAACTCAATCTAAAGTATTAGGGTGGAGTACAAGGAATTATGGGTGAGTACGGAGTTAGAGCCCTAGGACCAAAGAAGCTTCAAAATCCATGCAGAGGTCGGTTCCAACAACCCATTTGTTGAATCAGATGAAAATAGACATTGGATCGAGATTCTGCAGAAGTATTAGAAATATTTCTGAAATTGTATGAAAATCTGTACAAAGCATATAAATGTGGAAATCAAGTACAAATGGAAATATTTATGAAAATTAAATATGTCAAGGTTAGAGGTAGATGAGGCTCAATTATTTACAGTTAGGACAGGAGTAGACGAGATAAAAATGGTAATGTATAACCAATCTACTGGAAAGTCTTGAGGAATAGATGGTACTACTGTGGAAATTTGGAAAACAGAAGAAAGTGATAAAGATCTGGAAGGGTTTGTTAAACAGTATTTTGTAAAGAAGGGGAAGCACCAACATCCTGGAAGAAAGCTGTGTTGGCTGTATTACCTAACGATAGTAAAAACCCATCAAATCTAGCTCTGTTTTATGGATATGGACAGCACGATACAAACAGTGAAATGTTTAAGGCACTTTAGGTTTATTTACTTACTTATTTAACATCTGTTGACCAGGAAAGTCCAACTAGGACAGAGCCTACTTTTAGTGAAGGTCTGAGGAGAAATGCTCCAGACGTATGTCCTTGGAATGTGGGAGGAAACCAGAGTACCCAGAGGAAACCCACTGAGAAAGAAAAGGGAGGATACACATATGGTTCCCAAATATGCAACAAAGCATAGAAGATTCAGAATTTTTGTTTAGAATTGTTTGCATAGCTATTTTTTATATGCCAAGCAGACTCCAAAGAATTTTTCATCAGGTAGATTGCAAATGTATGAGGTATGATGAGGAAGAGAGGTACTGGGAACATATTCTTGGGAATGTAATGAGTTTGCAGACTTTAAAAATTCCTTGCAGACTACTCTGCCAGAAATACAGAGTGAACAAATTGGTGTAACTAAAAAAAATGATTTTTTTGAGCTGGTACAGAATTTGAAATATCTACACATAGTAAGGTCCTGATGAGTTTAATTCTGGTGGCTGCCAAAAAGAAATTACTAGAAAATGGAAATCAAAGTCTAAACCAACCATATTATTAGTAGTGAATACAGGAACAGAAATAAAATAACTGGAGGTGGGATCTTTAGAAAAGAGCAGGAGGAAATTACATAGAAAAAATGGGAATTATGGGAACAATACAAACTAAATAATGCTTTGGAGAAGGAATGAGGTTTAAAGGAAGACAGGAATTGAATAAGCTATGAGATGCTAGATTGACAATGACTGTGTAGAAGATTACATGCAGTGTATAATACAAGCAACTGAAAAATAAGTTATGTTCTTACCATAATGTTCCATCTGTGTTGTCGATCTTCATTCATTCTTGATTGCTGGGAGCCGGTTTCGTCCTCAGAACCAGCTCCATCACTGTATCAAGCTCGCGCCAGCCAGAAACTCTCGAGCTAAGGCTACCCACAGTGCCTCTCTTCCCTTCCCTTCAGATCGAGTTTTGCCCATAGAAAGAAGGTTGAAGCTTCGTCTGAGCAACTGCCCTACTATATAATCAGGACTAGTTCCGAATCTCCAGGAGGGGGTAGGAGGGTGGGATGTCAAGAATGAATTAAGATTGACAATACAGATGGAATGTTACAGTAAGAACATAACTTTTTTATCTGATGTTGTCAATCTTTATTCATTCTTGATTGTTGGGGCAGAGTCCCTAGCTACTTTATGTCCTGGGAGACCCTACAGAAGGATTTTCCTGAGCACCATAGAGCCAAAGGATGCTCTTCGCCTGGAGACCATATCCAATTCGTAATGAGTGATAAAGGTATGAGGGGGTAGCCCAAGTGGCCACTGTGCAAATGTCATCCATAGAGACTCTAGAATGAAAGGCTACTGAAGTGGAAACTGATCTGGTAGAATAAGCCTTGACCTTAGTTGCTAGGTTCAACTTATTTTGGTCATAAACAAAGGTGATGCAATCTCTCAACCATTTTGATAAAGTAACTCTGGAAACTATTTTGCCCAGTCGAGTACTTGAAAAAGACAAGAACAATAGGTCTGATTTCCTAAATGATTTTGTTCTATCCAAGTAAAAACATAAATGCCTGCGTACATCCAACAAATGAAAACAATATTCTCCTTTGTTTGAGAAGTTTGGGAAGAAAACTGGTAGATGTATGGACTGATTAATATTTGAGTCCAATACTACTTTGGGTAGAAAGGAGGGGTTAGTTCTAAGTGATACTCTCGCTTTGTGAAAAATGATATATATCATATATACATGTATAAATAATATAAGCCTACAATTCTGATATTCTCTCGGCTGACGTGATGGCCACCAGCAACAGGGTCTTTCAAGATAAAAATATGATATCGCAGGAGGCTGCTGGCTCAAAGGGGTGACAGACCAAACTTTGCAAGACTAGCGTTAAATTCCAAGGTTTGATAGGTTCTTTAAAAGGTGGTTTCAAATGTAAAACACTCTTTAGGAAGGTTTTGCAGGGGTGAATAGACATTATGGAAAGCTCATCAAAGCCATTATGAAAATCTGAAATAGCAGCTAGATGAACTCTAACAGCCGAAGCTGAGGCTCATGATTGGAATAAGATTGATAAATATTCTAATACCTTATTAATCGAGCCTGAAAATGGGTTAGTTCCTTCTCTGGGAGACTAAAGTACAAATCTATTCTATTTACTAAGGTAAAGTTTCCTGGTGGATGGTTTATGACAAGCCAGAAGTATCTTTTATACTGGAGAAGATAGATTATTCTGCATGGCAATCATTGGAAGTGGAGGTACCAAGCCATCAGCTTGAGACTTGTAAGATGGGATGGACCAGACCCTGCGGATGAGACAACAGGTCTGGAGTTGGATCCAGAGTCCATGGACAATGAACTAGATGAGGCCAGATAAAGGGGAACCAGACTTGGTGGGGCCAATAAGGTGCAACGAGGATGACTTTGCTTCTCAACTGTTGGTCTTTCCTTCAAAAACTGGGGAATTAAGGGGAAATGGTGGAAAGACGTAAAGCAGTCCTGGGGGCCAATCGTGTAGGAGAGCATCTCTCAGGGACTCCCCACGAGGAGGGACAGGGCAAAGTAGCTGCCGCATTTGTGGTTTATGGGAGAGGCAAACAGGTCGCAGCAAGGCTGACCCCATTGACAAAAGATCTTTGTCACAACATTGGGATTGAGAGACCACTCGTGTGGCATGAGTATGCATCTGCTAAGTTTGTCCATGATCACGTTGGAATTGCCCGGAATGTGCATTGTTATCAGAAAATGGTTGGAGGTGATCGCCCATTGCCACACTCTTAGGGCTTCCTGACATAAAGTGTAGGATCTGGTTCCTCCCTGTTTGCTGATGTACCAGACCACTGACATGTTGCCTGTCTGTACAGCAATTGTTCCTGAAGGGAGGGCAGACTGAAATACTTGCAACACTAAGAACACCACCCTCATTTCTAGGACATCGATATGCAAATTGGCCTCTAAGGGGGACCAAGTGCCTTGGACTGTCTTTCCCTGATAATGCCCCCCCCCCAATCAGGGATGCATTCGTGCTCACTATGGCCTTGGGCTGGGAGGGGGAAAAGGGGCGACTCCATAATTCCTCTTCTGGCTTCATCCACCAATACAGGTTCTGCTTGCATCGGTTGGTTATGTGGATTGGGTAGGACATCGGGTGTGATAATAGAGACCACTGTGATGCAAGGAGCCACTGAAGCAGCCTCATGTCCTACTTTGCCAGAGGAACTAGGGTGATTGTCGCTACCATGGACCCCAGAAGTTGTAAGACTAAACGAGCTGGGACTTCATCTTGAGAGAGTATCACCTGAAGCTGTGACCTCAACCTTTGCAGTCTATGGAGAAGCAGAGCAGCCACTCAGGATTTTGTGTTGAATGTTGTTCCGATGATTTCTTTGTTTTGTGTGGGGGATAGTTTTGACTTTTTGCTGTTTACTGAAATACCTAAAAACTCTGCCAGCTTTAGAACAGAGTCCAAGGCATGAAGCATTAGATGTCTGGTGGGGGCGGTGAGAAGCCAGTCATCTAAATACAGAAACACATGGAATCCTTGTAGCCTTAGGTGAGCTGCTACCACTGCCATTCATTTGATGAACACCCTGGGAGCTGTGGTGAGACCAAAGGCAGTGCTTGAAATTGGTAATGACAGGCCCCAGCCAGAAGCTGAGGTATCTTCTGGAGCACATGTCCATTTTTATGTGGTAATATGCATCATGAAGATCTATAAAGCACATCCAATTGTCTTTCTCCAGAAATGGAAGAATAGACTGTACAGTGACCATCCAGAATGTGACCATTCGGAATTTTGTCTGTCGAACAAACTTGTTCAAGATACTGAGGTCTAGAATTGGCATCCAGTCCCCTGTCTTTTTTGGCACTAAAAAGAATCTTGAGTAAAATCCAGATCCTATTTGGTCTGGTTGGACTGTTTGGATGACTCTTTTTTGAAGCAAGCTTTTGGATTTCTATTGCTGCTCTGTCCCTCTGACTGGGTGGAACATCAGGGATTCATCTTTACTGTCTTGGATGAAGTTCGAAGGGGATATGGTAACCTTTGGTAATTATGATCTGCACCCAGGAATCTGATGTTACTGAGTGCCAGGCTAAGTGGTGCAGAGAGAATCTTCCCCCGACTGCTTCCAGAGGTAAGCAATCAAGACACTGCTTAAGAGCTATGGTAGGGTTGTCCAGAAATAGAATCTCTGGAGCCCTGATTATGTGGGCCCCCTTATGCCATGGGGGGTGTCTTTTTGATGAGTTTACCCCTCTGCCCTGGGAGCAAAACTCACCAAGTGTGTCCTGAAAAGGCCCTTGGGACTTCCTGAACCACAGCTTTCCACCTCTCTGATTCCTGGAATAAGGTCGTTGAAGAGTGGAAAAACACACCCCACAGTAGAAAGGGTCTTTCCATCCTTCTCACATCTGGCTAATGTCTCTGACTTTTGGGCCAAACAACGAGGTAGCATCAACCGGAGCATTGAAAAAGGAAGACTTGAAAGGGTCTGTGAAGTCACATAAGCACATCCGGGCATGATGGGTAATGGCAACACCTGTACCCGCTGCCCTGGCTGTCCCTCCGGCTGTGTGTGCAATAAGCCGCATGGATGAGTTCGATATTAATTCTAGGGTCACAAGCTGGGAGGCAACCTTATCCTGCACCTTGTCAGACACTGCTCCTGCCAAGGTCCCTAAGAGCTCAGTTATCAGGTCCCTTTGAAGACACGTGAAATGTGCTAAGATATTAAATGACCATATGGCAAAGGTTGTTAAAGCACTGACATGCTTCCTGAATCTGTCCATTGTCTGAGACTCTCAGTTTGGAGGATGGACAGCAGGACTCTCCTCTGCGAGTTCCTTCTTTGTGGCTACAGCCAGCACCATAGCATCTACCACTAAATCCTTAGACCAGTGTGGTTGATCTTCTGGTGCTGAGAGAATTTTGTCCAGTCTCCAGGGGATAGGGTCTATAGTGTCAGAGGCCTTCCAGGCACGCTGCACAATGAGTTTGACCAATTCTTCGGCAGGTGAGGTCACCCAAGAAGTAGAAAGTTGGACACGGAAAGCCTGCAAGAAGACAGATTCCTCGGAGGAAGGGTTTGTGAGCTTCCAATCACTCCTCTATTTAAAGATTTCCAGGATGTCTCTGAAGGAGGCATCTTCAGGGGATGACCGTGGGGACCCTTCCCCTTCATCGGAGTCTGTATCCTCCGTGAAAGATTCTTCTGGAGAATCTAGGTGCTTCCTCTTGCACAATCTCTTACAGAGTGGCTCATCGAGGGGAAGGTCTGAGGAGGACTCCGAAGAGAGGGTACCCTGCAGCAGGGTGTCTTGCTGCTCTTGTGCCTGCTGCTCCAGTGTAGCAGATTGTGATAGCTGTGAACCACAGGAAACATAGATGTGACACTGACATGGATGGTGCCAACTGCGAGCCTGTTAAGGTGACAACTCTCTCCATAATCTGAAAGGCAAGCCTGTCTAAAGAGGGATGGGAGCCCGGAACCGAGAAAGACAACTTTGGAACTGGGGTCACACCCTGCTCCAGTGAGCCCACCTCCAGAGAAGGAGCCTTGAGAGGACTTGGAACTGTCAAAGCACCCGGAATCATAGAAGGCACCGTGGAAAAAACTGGCACCAGGCTAGGGATTCCGGAGCCAGCAGCCAAGTCATGGTCCCATAGGTGGATCGGCTCTGACTCAGCCAAGGGCTACAGAGTGGGTTCCGGAACCAAGGTGAGGTCCTCCATCAGTACCGAAGTAGTTGGCATGGGGAGCGGCATCAAAGTCAAGTGCTCCAAGACCTGTAGAGAGGTTGAAGGAGGAAGATAAGTTTGAGTCCTTGGAAAGTAGACCTCGGCTCTGGATGGGAAGGAGGTCCTAGTTGGGCTGGAAGACCTCTGGCCACCAAGAGCTGATCCACTAACCTAAATACATCAAGCTCTGAAAGGCTACTGGTGGAATGAACAGACATTCCCAAGGGTTTTTCTGGACGTTCAATAAAGGACTTAACTGTTGACCAAAAATGTGGTCAATAGATGGGGAGTACCTAGTCCTGGGTAAGGATTCGATCTTCGGCACTGCGGTTGGCTGACCAATGATTTGTGCTGGAGGGGAAGTGACCAGTATGACTGCGGAAACTATTGTTGGTGCCGAGAGGGTCATAGGTACTGAAGAAGGGGTCGGTACCGAGGTGACTTCTGTAGGCTCAGTAATAGCTGTCGGCACCGTGGGGGAAGTTATGGGCTTCTGTGCCGAAACGGTTGTAGGTGTCAATTTTAAAACTTTAGTCTTCAGTTCTGAAGAAGAAATGTGGCCTTTAGAAGATTTTGAGTCATAAGATTTAGGAGAAGTTGGAACAGAGTGACTCTTCTTTTTTTGCTTCTTTCTTGGGAAACTCTGATGTCTCCACCTCAGACAAAGCCTCACCGAAATGGCATTTTAACAGCTCCTTGAGGATTAATTTGTTGTGCCGCTCTGCAAGGGTCACAGCACTGAAACCCTTGCAGAATTCACACGGCAGATGAATTTTTAAATGTGGCACCTACAAGCATTATACACAATAAAGATACCTATCTGAGTTGGGCATCTTTCTGCCACATTCCGCGCACTGTTTGAATCCAGTTGTTTTCTTATGCTTTTCCGACATACTTAAATGGAAATAAAAAGGAAATACAGCAAAAAATTCTCACACACACACACACACACACACACACACACACACACACACACACACACACACACACACACACACACACACACACACACACACAAGAAGTAAGAGAAAACAAAGAAGTTTTTTTATATAAAGGTTGTACCAACAATGGTAGGTAAGAAAATACCCAGAGGGGGTAAAGAAGGGAAAAAAGAAATACCACTGATGGTATTTAGGTTTTACCAAAGAGGGAAGGGCAGGCCTATACCAATGATGGTAATGTGAGAAAATACCAAAAGGTAAAAAAAAAGGGAAATTAACACTCACACAAAAAATATCAATGGTAACCAGGAAAAACTAAATAAATTCCTAGCTTAGAGTTAAAGATATAAGGTTTTAGTAAGATATTTATGTAAAAAAGTACCACTTAACTAAGAGCACAGCTGACACATCCTAAAAATCTATACGGCAAATGAGTTCTGAGGGGAAGGAAAGAGAGACACCATGGGTAGCCTTAGCTCAAGAGTTTCTGGTTGACATGAATTTGATACAATGGCTGAGCTGGTTCTGAGGATGGAACTGAGACCCAACAATCAACAATGAATGAAGATTGACAACATCAGATAATATGTTAATATAGTTTGTTTTCATTTATATAAATGTATGATTGCCTATGTCATAAGTGATCATTCAGTAAAGATGTTTTTGTGTAAAAAATGGATCTACATACTGAGAAACAAGCAGTGAAAACAGTATTGCTCCCTTTAATTTTATATACAGGTCAGGTATATTTTATCAACCATAAGAAATGCTGTGGAAGATAATTGATAATGAGCTGAATTCAGAAAAGGAAAAGGCAATAGTTAAGTGGGATAAGTTGATTCTGCCCACATAACAAGGTGATTTAGGATTACCTGATTTGAAAGGACACTTTAGAGTTATGCAGCTAAGGATCATAATATATAGATACAGTTATAACTGGAGCAGAATGTTATAAATCAGTGTAGAAAGGAATGATAATAAATGGGTCTAAATTAAAAGCACGAAGGTGTACTTACCCGAATACGTAAACGCCAACATGTCTTCATCGAACCGCGAAAACATCGATCGTCCTGAAGCTCAAGATCCAAAACATCAAATTTCATGGTTGGCCCTTCTGTGGTATAGCTCCTTAAGGTAAGTGTGCGATAGTTACGGACCTTAGGGTTAGGTTGCGGGTTAAGGTAAGTGCATAGATGGTAATGTATGTGAGATTTAGTGTAGGGTTAGAAGTAGGGTTTTGTTAAGTGTATGTGTATGGATTATTTAGTTTGTTTGGGTATAGCTTCTTAAGGTAAGTGTGCGATAGTTACGGACCTTAGGGTTAGGGTGTGGGTTAAATTAAGTGCATACATGGTGGTCTATGCAAGATTTAGTGTAGGGTTAGAAGTAGGGTTTAGTTTAGGGTTAGAAGTAGGGTTTTGGTTAGTGTATGTATGTGGTTTATTTAGTTTGTTTGGGTAGGTAGTATGCAGCGGGCGGTGGGGTGGGACAACTATGACAGTTCGAGTTTTTGAATTTCGTGGTTTAGGGCATTCGGTGTATTCGCTGTTCGCGGAATATGTGTTGGCGTTTACGTATTCGGGTAAGTATACCTTTGTGCTTTTAATATAGACTCTAATAAATAGGGGATGGGGGGTTCAAGAAATAAGTAGAGTATAGGATTTTGGATGCAGGTCCTTAATGTCTGCATGTAAGCTAAAATGAGAAATTTACATTTAAAAGAACTTCCATGTATAATAGGTAAAAGTAATAACCTTCAATTATAATGGCTGCTCAGTACATATTATCATGGAATGTAAATGGTCTTTAGGTAGAGAAAGAAAGAAAGCAAAGAGTACCAATTTATATTAAAAGATGTAGGATGCAAATAACAACACTGCAGGAGACACATTGAAAAAGAAATAAACTTGAATTTGTCAAAAAGTATTTCTGGGTGGACATTCAGCAGAATACTGTGGACAAAGTAAAAATAGAGCAATAATAGAGGAGCTCCAATAGTGATAGAAGAGGGAAAAAAGATAATGGTATATTCATGGTAGTAAGGTCTTACTGGCATGGTGGTGGTGGGGATTAAGCTGGCATTGTATTTATATTCTATGTAAAACTGCTATTATATATTTTAAAATAATTTTGGGAGAAATAATAAGCTTTCAGCAGGGAATATTATCTGTGGGGGGCTAGAACCTGATTTGCAATAGTGAGGATGTATCAGGGTGTCCTAGAAGGGAAAATATAACAAAAAAAAGGGGGAACATATGGGAATGTTTGGTATGGAAGATGTAAATTCAGTAGTAGGAACTTAGACAGAATTTATATTATTTCCTAAAGTACAATAACTGGGCTACACTTGACAAAAATTATATCTCACTTGAGCATGTGTATTTAATTGAAAGCTTTGACACAAATCTAATAACTATTTCAGATCATGCACCAACAAAATGAAATATAAATGTGACACTGGCACTTTCCCACTTAGCTGTTAAAGAGATGTTAATTTAAGGAATGGGTATTGGAAATGATTTGAAATTTATTTCTTCGGAAGGTATAGCTACTGAATGGGATAAAATGAAACCAGATGTTAAAAACACAGTATGAATAACATAGAAAGAGATATGGGAAAAAAGTAATAGGAATTAGACAGAGGGATTTATAAAAAGGTAGTGTAGAATAAAGGGATTCACAGAACATAAAGAGCAGCAACTACTGTGTGCTAAAGGGAAATAAGGGAGTAGATGGATAATATATGTGAGTTTAGAAAGGTAAGCAAATATTTTCAATAATTCCAGGCAAAAAAAAAAAAAGTTTAAGCATGATGACTTATGCATCAGGTTGAAAGAACTGTCACAAACCTTAGTGAGCATCTAACAATAAATAAATGAATAACCAGGTATCCTACAGGCACACTAGGAGTAGTTCTGAAATTTTACGAAAATCTGTACAGAGGAATTCTGAAACTGAGAAAAGACAAATGGAAAATGTTTAGGAAGACTTAATTATGGCAAGATTACAGGAAGATGAGGCTCAACAATTAATAGCAGAGACAAGAAGATATGAGATAAAACAGTGATGTATAACCAACCGACCAGGAAGTTTCCAGGAACAAATGGTATTTCTGTGGAAGTTTGGAAGTTGGAAGGGAAGAAAGTAATAAAAGATCTGGAAGGTTTTCTTTAACAATATCTTAAGGATTGTGTCTAAATGTGGGAATGGCCTTTGGCTGAACACTTTTTTAAGTAAAAACCAAAGGTTGTTTCACACCAGTTTAAAAATAAAATTATTTAAAACATTTCTTTAGAACATGGAAGACTAAACATAAGCAGCCATATTTATGGAATTAATATTAATAGGCATAGTTTCATAGTATAGTACTAGGCTATCTGCCCTGGGGCATTTGTAAGCCTAGCCATAGTGATGTGGCTTTTGCCACCCCATGAAATGGTACAAAAAATGTACAGAATAAATTTAGAATAATGTGCCTCTGTCTAGTAGTGACACAATGAAGGTCCCCTCATATAATAGAATTAGTTTACTGTGCCCCTGTCTAGGAGTGACACAGATGTGACCCCTGGGGTAAACGTACGCTCTCCCATCCACTCATCAAGATTTCTCTTGAAGAGAGTCAGTGAGGGGTTCTGCCTAATACGAACTGGGATCTTGTTCCAAAGCATGGGAAGCCTCTGGGTTATGAATCTATCCCTCCAGCATGTCCTATTCATACTTGTGCCGAGGTTTAAGTCTTTAGCTCTCGTGGTCCTGATGGATTTGGATTTTTTGAGGTGGAGCTTGTCCATCAGATCCTGATTGGACATGGCCTTGTACGTCAGGCAGAGATCACCTCTGAGCAGATGGTATGCTACTGAATAGAGCTGAAGTTTCTTTAGTCTGGCAGAATAAGACATATGTTGGAGACCCTTGATCCTCTTGGTGAGGTACTTTGTGGTCTCTCCAGCTGTTGCAAATGCCGGGTGAAGTACATACCAAATGGGGCATTGTACTCAATCATGGGTCTGATGAGGGAGGAGTATAGGGGTACAATGACATCCTTGGATCTGGATGTGAATCCCTTCATGATGAGGTGTGCAAGGTAGAATGTTTTTCTAACCACTTTGGCAACGTGGGTGTCAAATGAGAGGTCGCTGTCGACTTGGGTCCCTAGGTTTCTGATTACTTTTTCCGTACTCAGTGGGTTGCTGTCTATGTGATAATTTGTGGGTACTTTGTTTTTCCCAAAGGGGATGACTATACATTTTTTGGCATTTAGTTTAAGGCTGTGATTCCGGCACCAGTTGTCCGTTTCTGTGAGGCCTTTTTGTAGGATGTATGTGTCCGCTGGTGTATCGACTATGGCGCCTAGTTTGCAGTCATCTGCAAACTTTGTCAGCCACAGTCCTTCCATGTTTGCTTTAACATCTGAGAAATAAATGCCGAACAAGAGGGGTCCCAGGACAGATCCCTGTGGGACACCACTTGTGACTGGCTTTGAGTCTGACATTGCTCCAGCGATTTTAACTTTATGGGTTCTGTCCTTTAGCCAGTTTGCAACCCATCTAGTGACATAAGGGTTTACGTTTAAGCTGTTGAGCTTATCTATGATGCCTGAGTGGGGTATTGTGTCGAAGGCCTTAGCCAAGTCCAGGTAGGCTGTATGGACTGCTTTGTCCTCATAAATGGCTCTAGTGACTGTTTCGAAAAAGTCAACCAGGTTCAAAAGGCAGGATCTGCCCTTTACAAAGCCGAACTGGGTGGGGTCAAGTGTCTGCAGGTCCCCTATATCTCTGTTTATGAGTTCCATAATGATTCTTTCCATAGCTTTGCAGACCAGGCTGGTTAAGCTTATGGGGCGGTAGTTTCCAGGGTCTGTAGAGGCACCCCCTTTGTGGAGTGGGACCACTGTTGCTGTACGCCAGTGTTCAGGTACATATCCCGAAGTAAGGCTAAGGTTAAATAGCATTTTTATGTGTGGGTTTAGCTCCTTTGGGAGTTCACGTAACACGCAACCAGGGATACCGTCAGGTCCCATTGATGCTGTGTTTTTAGCTTTGTTTAGGGTGGTTCTCACTTGGACATCTGAGATGACAGGGAGATTACATTCAGCTGGGATAAGTATTTCTTCTTTTGGGGGTGAGGGAGGGGAAAAATTTGTAATGAACCTGTCAGCCAGAATGTTGGCAATATCTGTGGGTTCAGTGTATTTTTTGTTGTTGTGAACTAACTCTGAGCATATCTGAAGGTTTCTGCCCAGGTTTCTAACATAGCTGAAGAAGGCTTTGTGGTTATCTTTAGTGTCCTTAGCGATTTTTCTCTCAAAGTTGGCCTTGGATGTTTTTATGAGAGAACGTAGTTTTCTGCTAATGTTGATCAGAGATGTCTTCCCTTCATGGGATTTTGCTCTGACGTGCAGTAGCTTCCTTCTTTTGTTATACAATTTGTTAATGGCTGAGGTCCACCAGACAGGATGATTGCCTTTGGTGGAGAGGGACTTGGATTTATTTGGGATTGCATAATCCATGCATTCTTGGAGATGTCCAAAGAAAGTATTTGTGAAGGATTCGGCATTGTGGGATGTGGTATCCACTGGCACAGTGGGCTTAAAGGATACCATCTCAGTCTTAAGAAGAGTGAAGTCTGCTTTTGAGAAGTTTTTCACTGTGGTCTTTTGTGCTGGGGGTGGAGGTGGGATATGTATATCCAGGGTGATTAGTTTGTGGTCAGATCTCACTAGTGAGGGGTATACTTCCGGTGTAGAGCATTTTGTCCCCATGTTTGTGATGATCAGGTCTAGTATATTATCTCCCCTAGTGGGAGAGGTGACTAGTTGTTCCAGTGCATTTGAATTTATGAATTCCAGGAACCTTTGGGCTAGGGTATTAGGGCTAGAATAATGTACCCAATCTATGTTTGGGTAGTTGAAGTCTCCCAGTATGATGGTATTTTGTGATACATTCATATCCTCCAATGTCTTCAGGAAGGCTGAGTGGGGTTTTTGAGAATGGGACGGTGGTCTGTAACATGCTACCAGTTGTATAGCAGTTTTGCCTATGGTTAGTTGCACCTGTATGGTCTCTGATGCTTCATGTGTTGCTACTAACCTGGAGGTGTGGGTGTCCTTGATGAATATGGACACTCCCCCTCCTTTTGTGGTTCGGCCCGGGTTTTGGGGCCGAAAAGCATGATACGAGGTATAGCCTGGTAGCGCTGGGGTGCTCTCAGGAGCCTTGAACCAGGTTTCAGTTACTGCACAGACGTCGATGTTCTCCATGCTGAGGAGTGCATCAAGTGCCTGCATCTTGAGATTTAGACTTCTGGCGTTGAGCAGCATTACCCTTAGTTTTTCTCCATTTTTGTTTTCTAAGTAGGTGGGTTTGTCTTTTGAGCCTTGCCTAAAAAAGGCACTATGGGGGTGGCAAGAACCTTAGCCAATATCCGGAAGCCCAGTGGTGATAGGTGTAAGCCATCTCTTGCGAAGCAGCGTGGCTTGTCCAACATGTCATCCCAGGCAGACAGACATTGGATCCCCCTTAGAATGACACCAGTACTTGAGCCAATTATTAAAGCTGATCATCTTGTCTTTGTATTGTGGTATCATTCTTGGTGAGGGCAAGATGCTGCTCAGGGTCAGGGTCATACCAGCCTGGGCTACATAATCGGAGAGCTCCTCTATGTCTCTTTTCATGTAGTCCAGGGAGGTACATCTCAGGTCCTTCACACCAGCATGGACAACGATGGAGTCATATTTGTACTTACTTTGGAGTGACTTGAGTGCGTGTGTTATGTGGCGGATCCTAGCTCCCGACAGACAGCTCACAGTCACCCTCTCCTTGTTCAGCCTGGTCAGCGGGACATAAGTGTGTCCGACTATAGAGTCACCTATTACTAGTGTATCAGGCATGGTGTTTGGCCTTAAGGGCTGTGATTGGTTGACACACTGATTTATTGAAGTATGTGTTGCATGTGTTTTGTTTTGAGGTGGTGGATTTTTGGATGTCTGCTTTGGGAGCCTCTGTTGTTTTGGTAAGTTTTTTATTAGAGCCTCCGAGTATGTCTTTGTGTTTTTATGTGCTTGGTTTGCAGTTGTGGTAGGTCTATGTGGGACTTGGATTGTTGTGTGTGTGGTTACCATCTCCTCCTGTCTGGTCATGCCAGCCCTGAGTTGAGAGAGTTCAGCCTCCAGTTTGGCTATATAGTTGCATCTCTCACATGTATTTGTGTTTGTTGGGAGGAGGAGAGGGTTGTCTGTGTACATGAGACAATTCTAGCATTGTCTCAAGATACCCAGATTGACCAGCTGAACTGGAGAGGACGCCAATAATCTACCACTCGACATGCTAGAACAGTATAAGGGAGTGCTGTACCTTTAAGGGAAGTGGATATTCACAGGGGTGGTAAGTAGATGTAGTGCTTTACTTAGTACGAGAGTGCTTACTTAGTAGAGAAGTATTGAGAAGAAGTGCTAGGCTTATAATATAGTGAGTAGTCTGATTATACTATGAGTAGAGCTTCCTTAAGGGAAAATTTGAAGAGCAGACCTGGCGGAGCCAGAAGAAGTTTAACCTTGTTTAACCGGTGCTGAGCTATGCGCACAACCGCGCAAAGCCGTGCAAACGCGGATTTTAAACAGTGAACTACAAAAGAGCTAGAAATGGTCCAAAACAACCAATTACTACAGCTTCTTGTGCTGAGGTCACTTCCTACAGGGACAGGTAGGCTGCTCAAGGCTCCCCACTCCCACTGGTGAGCAAAGAAACTTCCTTCTATCCAAGTAAGGTAATGGACAACACAGGAACTACACCACAGCCCAGAATACAGCAATGCCTGTAAACTGGTCTAAACTAGTCGAGGAGAGGCAGGAAAACAAGGATTATTTTTTTGTTTTTTTGATAGAAATACACAGAAAATGCAGAAACAGTGAAAAATCAGTTACACAGGCTAGCACACTTTAGTGGGCAGCCTCAACAGTTAAATTAAACAAACAAACAAACAAACAAACTTTCGATCAAATTCGACTAAAATGTAACTTTAAGTGCAGATTTTAAAATAATGCAGCAAACAGTTAAAAACAGTTCAAGCTAGTTCAGGGTAAGCTACAGAAGCTATTCCAAGTGAAAAAAAGCAAAGATACTTAAATCCAGAAAGTAGTCGCTTTTCTGAGTTCCCTGTAGCTAGGACCACTCTGCAGGACCACGAGGAGCTTGTCTGAGCAGTATAGCCAGAAAAATATGCCCAGAGGCGGATTTTAAACAGTGAACTACAAAAGAGCTAGAAATGGTCCAAAACAACCAATTACTACAGCTTCTTGTGCTGAGGTCACTTCCTACAGGGACTGGTAGGCTGCTCAAGGCTCCCCACTCCCACTGGTGAGCAAAGAAACTTCCTTCTATCCAAGTAAGGTAATGGACAACACAGGAACTACACCACAGCCCAGAATACAGCAATGCCTGTAAACTGGTCTAAACTAGTCGAGGAGAGGCAGGAAAACAAGGATTATTTTTTTTGTTTTTTTGATAGAAACACACAGAAAATGCAGAAACAGTGATAAATCAGTTACACAGGCTAGCACACTTTAGTGGGCAGCCTCAACAGTTAAATTAAACAAACAAACAAACAAACAAACTTTCAATCAAATTCGACTAAAATGTAACTAAGTGCAGATTTTAAAATAATGCAGCAAACAGTTAAAAAACAGTTCAAGCTAGTTCAGGGTAAGGTACAGAAGCTATTCCAAGTGAAAAAAAAGCAAAGATACTTAAATCCAGAAAGTAGTCGCTTTTCTGAGTTCCCTGTAGCTAGGACCACTCTGCAGGACCACGAGGAGCTTGTCTGAACAGTATAGCCAGAAAAATATGCCCAGAGGCGGATTTTAAACAGTGAACTACAAAAGAGCTAGAAATGGTCCAAAACAACCAATTACTACAGCTTCTTGTGCTGAGGTCACTTCCTACAGGGACAGGTAGGCTGCTCAAGGCTCCCCACTCCCACTGGTGAGCAAAGAAACTTCCTTCTATCCAAGTAAGGTAATGGACAACACAGGAACTACACCACAGCCCAGAATACAGCAATGCCTATAAACTGGTCTAAACTAGTCGAGGAGAGGCGGGAAAACAAGGATTATTTTTTGTTTTTTTGATAGAAACACACAGAAAATGCAGAAACAGTGATAAATCAGTTACACAGGCTAGCACACTTTAGTGGGCAGCCTCAACAGTTAAATTAAATAAACAAACAAACAAACTTTCGATCAAATTCGACTAAAATGTAACTTTAAGTGCAGATTTTAAAATAATGCAGCAAACAGTTAAAAACAGTTCAAGTTAGTTCAGGGTAAGCTACAGAAGCTATTCCAAGTGAAAAAAAAGCAAAGATACTTAAATCCAGAAAGTAGTCGCTTTTCTGAGTTCCCTGTAGCTAGGACCACTCTACAGGACCACAAGGAGCTTGTCTGAGCAGTGTAGAAGAAGAAGGCAGTTACTTCACTTTGGGTTCCAGCCATAATTTTGGAAGATAAGGGTGGGTAAGTAATTGTGAACTATGTTAATGAACTGCCAAAATGTTAAGTAACAGTCTGGCAAAAAACTAATGGCTAGCTTTTTGTCAAACAGTGTTAAGTTATATAATTGCTACACTAATAAATTAATTCACATTTACCTACTCACCTTAATCCAGCATAATTAGGGCTGGAGCCCAAAGTGATGTAACCACCTCCTTCCCGCCCACTAATATTAATGCTGTAAACATGGCTGTGTACGTTTAGTCTTCCATATTAGGAATACAATTTTAAAATAATTTTAATTTTTAAACTGGTGTGAAACAACCTTAAGACATGATCTTTAAAAGGGGGGAGGAGTACAAGCATCTTATAAGAAAGCTGTGGTAGATGCATTACTAAACAGGGTGAAGACTGCACAGGCCCGGCTTCATGTAAAATAATTTCAATTTTAAACCATGATTATAAAATGGATCAGTGTAGTTTCTGTAGAGAGAATGCAAGCATTTTACAACACTAACAAAGGAATGATGATCCAGAGGGAAGTTAGTAGGAAACACCTCTACTGTTGGGGAATTTTGATGCAGAGAAAAGACTCAATAAGAGACAGTTTGGGTTTTATGAATAAGGCAGTGACAATATTAGCATTCCCTGATAGAATAACAGGGTTAATTAGGAGGATGCATGAAGGATCAGAAGCAAGAATTAAGGTTGGAGGGTTCCTCTTTAGTAAGCTGTGCCTGGACACTGGAACAAGGCAGGGATGTCCTCTTTTCCCTTTATTTGCTTTAAAGTTAAAGCCATCAGCAAATAAAACAGCAGATTCTCACAAACTCAAGGATATAACTGAAATGATAATCAGGAAAAGTTAGCTTCATTCACAAATTATTTTATTTGTGTTTGATGAAGCCAGAAAAAGATAGTGTTGCTTCTAGTCATTTTCAGGATATAAAATAAATGTATGTAAAACAAAGGTTATATCACTAAACTACGTACCCATATACAAGTTGGTTCAGCAATACCCATACTTATGGGGACATAAGGATGAAGCATTTAAATGTATGGATTAAAAAGGATTATATTATGTCAGCTAAAGATATGTGGGAGAGACTAAACCATAATTAACATAGAGTTGAAAGAATTTATTTGTAAGGGGAAACGGGCAAGAGTTAAGTGGGATAAGATGACTCTCCCCAGGGATCAAGCTGATTTAGGATTACCTGATTTGATGGGGATTTCAGAGCTATGCAAGTATGGCCCATATACATAATACAAACCGAAGCTTATAAGTAAAAGTGGAAAGGGAAGATGATAAAATGAGGGGTGGGTCAAGATGAGGGGTGGGTCCCACTCGGGCATCATAAATAAGCTTACCAGCTTAAATATCAACCCCTATATCACAAGATGGGTTGCAAACTGGCTCAGAGATAGAACCCACATGGTCAGAATCGCAGGTGCCATGTCCGAATCCAAACCAGTTACAAGTGGCGTCCCACAAGGCTCAGTTCTGGGACCTCTCTTGTTCGGTATATACTTCTCTGAGGTTCAGGCTAACCTAACGGGGGGATTATGGCTGTCAAAGTTCACAGATGACTGCAAACTGGGGGCCATAATCGAATCTCCAGCTGACACAAGCATCCTCCAAAAGGGTCTCACAGAGACGGATGCTTGGTGCCAGAGCCACGGCCTCAAGCTAAATGCTAAGAGGTGCATAGTCATCCCCTTTGCGAAAAACAAGGTGTCCACAAATTACATAGGTGGTAATCCATTAAGTATGGAAGAAGTAATTAGTGATTTGGGGACCAACGTAGATAGTAATCTCTCCTTTGATAATCATGTTGCCAAAGTGGTTAGAAAGACCTTCTATATAGCCCACCTTATCAGGAAAGGGTTCGCATCTAGATCAAGAGAGGTCATTGTGCCCCTCTACTCATCACTCATCAGGCCCATAATTGAATACAATGCCCCTTTTGGGATGTACCTTACCTGACACCTGCAGCAACTGGAGAGACCCCAAAAGTACCTCACCAAGAGGATCATGGGCTACAAACAGATGTCCTATGCAGCTCGACTAAAGAAACTCCAGCTCTACTCAGTTGCTTACCGCCTACTCAGAGGCGATCTATGCCTGACGTACAAAGCCATGTCAAACCCAGAATTAATGGACATGCTCCACCTCAAAAAATCCAAGTCTATTAGAGCTACACGCTCCAGGGACCTAAACCTCAGCACAAAAATAAATAGGACATGCTGGAGGGACAGATTCATTTCCCAAAGGCTCCCCTCACTCTGGAATAGAATCCCAATTCATGTTAGACATAGCCCCTCGCTGACCCTCTTCAAGCGAAATCTGGACGCGTGGATGGGAAATCGCAAATTCACCCCTGGGATCTCTTCTGTGTCCCTGCTAGACAGAGACACAGTAAACTAATCTTAAAAGAGTACCTTCTGTGACCTACTTTACAGAGGCACAGTAAGCTAATCTAATAGGGAGGCGGAAGCCAAATACACTCTGGCTAGGCTTATAAATGCCCTAGGGCAGATAGCCTAGTATCTACCTATGAACCTATGAAAGAAGGAGAGAGTAGGATTTTGGCTGCAGATCCCTAAAGAGAATAACATCCATACAAAATATTGTATTCATAAAGAAGCAGAAAGTATTCTAAGAACTAAGCCAATATGAGAATAAAGAAAGCAGATTTTACCAATATAGATGACTGTAAGTAAGGGTATAGAAAGTAGGCAAAAGGGGCAGGAATTTACTGGAGAAAAGTTAAAAAGAACCAATGGTTACAAATAATTAGAGAAATGTAACAGAGTGGGGAGAAGCGAAGATGAAGTATGGACTGCAGGTTAGTGATAACCTTCACTACCGGGGATTAATGACACAGTACAAGCAAAGAGAAAGCAGTAGGGGGCTGCTAAATGAAAAATTATTTTTGGTAGTTTTTTTAATCGAGTCTAGAATAGAAATAAGAAGTTATGTACACACCATAATGTTCCATGTTTGTTGTCCATCTCGCCTATATTCTTGCTGGTTGGGTTTGGAACCGAGCATCGGTTCTGACTCAGCCGAGTACAAAAGCTCGAGAGCTTCTACTGGCTCGAGGCTAACCCCTATCCCATGATGCATCTGGTAAATCCCCAGATCTTGATTGCAAGCAAAACACTAACTTAGTATGCCCACGTACTAAAACATACCAATTATCTAAAAGGATGAATCAAAGACTCCCAACCACCATAACTATATACATAACAAAAAGATTATCCATCTGTTCCTCCAGGAACGAAGGAGGGGGGAAGGTGGGTGGGATGCAAGAATATTAGAATATAGGCGAGATGGACAATAAACATGGAACATTATGGTGGGTACATAACTTCTTAATGTTATGCTGTCCTATCTCGCCATAATTCTTGCTGGTTGGGACAGCATCCCTAGCACCTTTACCCTAGGGTGGCTCAAGAGAAAAGACTCCTCAATACAGTGGAACCAAAGGAAAACCTGATCCAGGAGGGCACATCTACTTTGCAATGAGTAATAATGGCATGAGGTATCATCAATGTGGCGGCTGCACAAATAATGTCCATGGGTAGCCTAGCCTGAAAAGCAGAGAATGTTGAAACCGCTCTCGTGGAATGACCTTTTACTTTGCCTGATAATTGTCTGTTATTCTTAGTGTATGAAAAGGAAATGCAATCTGTAAGCCATTTAGACAAAGTCACTTTTGAGACTGGTAATCCTTTTCTTTTGTCCGAAAAGGACACAAAAACCTGATCTGAGTTTCTGAAATCTTTGGTCCTATGCAAATAGAAGCGGAGCTGTCTGTGTACATCTAATTGATGCAATGTATACTCTGCATTGTTGGTATAATTCAGAAAGAACACAGGCTAATCTATAGATTGATTTAGATTGTTTTCTGAACAAATCTTGGGTAGAAAGAAAGGACTAGTTCTTAAAGATTCTCTGTCTTTGTGAAAAACTACATAAGGTGGGCGTATAGAGAGAGCGTGAAGTTCTGAACCCATCTGGCAGAGGTAATAGCTACCAAGAAAAGAACTTTCCAGGATACAAACGTCATATCACAAGATGCTGCGGGTTTAAAGGGTGGCAAAAACAATGCAGATAGCACAAAATTAAGGTCCCAAGGAGTTGGATGTTCTCTGATTGGGGGTCTGATTAAGAACTTACCTTTCAGAATGGCCTTACATAATCTGTGAGACATGATAGGCATCCCATCTCACCAGTATGAAAGTTAAAGATATCTGCCAGCTGAACTCTGATAGTAGCTGCTGCAGCTCCTTCGTCAAAAACCTTGGAGAGAAATTCTAGAACTGTGGTATAAGGGGCTGTAAAGGGTTCTACACTGTGTTTAACAGTCCAATAATTTTTTTTTTCCATTTACTTGAATATAGTTTCCTCATAGATGGTTTGTGGGAAGAGACTAAGATATGCTTTACTGCAGGGGAAAAACTGTAACACCTGGCTAAGCGTGGAATTGCAGCAGCCATGCTGTCAACTTGAGGGTCTGGGTGGATGGATGGAATACTCCCAATGAGTGGGTCAAAAGGTCTGGAACTGGGTCCATAATCCATGGTTCCTCCAGTAAATAGGTCCAGAGAAAGGGGAACCAAACTTGTCAAGGCCAGTAAGGAGCAATGAGAATCATATTGCTTTTCAACGTGCTGGCTTTCTGAAGTACTTTGGGTATTAAGGGAAAAGGGGGAAAGGCAGAGAGTTGTCCCAGGGGCAATTGTGGGCAAGTGCATCCCTTGGTGACTTCCCCGGAGGAGGAATGAGGGCAAAGTAGCTACTGTATTTGGCTTTCATGGAGGTGGCGAAAAGATCGCAGCAAGGCTGGCCCCATTTCTGGAAGATCTCTTCCGCAACTTCTGGTTTGACGGACCACATGTGAGGCAACAGAATCGCTCTGCTGAGTCTGTCCACTATCACACTGGATTTCCCCGGGATATGCGTTGCTATCAGAAAACGTTGAGAAGCGATCACCCATTGCCATACTCATTGTGCCTCTCGACATAGGGGTTACGACTTGGTTCCTCCTTGCTTCTTTATGTACCATACCACTGAGATATTGTCTGTTTGAATTGCAACTGTTCCAATTGGAAGAGAGTCTTGAAGTGCTTGCAATGCATACAGCACCACTCTCATCTCTAGGACATTGATGTGCAAGTGGGTCTCGTGTTTTTGCCATAAGCCTTGGACTATCACTCACAGATAATGTCCCCCCCCCCCCCACCGATCTGGGAAGCGTCCATGGTCAGTACTGCTGTTGGTTGTGGAAAAACAAAGAGGCGGCCTAGGTACAGCTGTTCTGTCTGAAACCACCAGAGAAGATCTTTCTTGCATGACTCCGTAATGATTATCTGGTGCGATAGAGGCAAGTCCTGCATGGACCACTGGGCAAAGAGTAACCATTGTAGAACCCGCATGTGTAGATGAGCTAAGGGAACTAAAAGAATTGCTGCTGCCATGGTATGCAGTACCTGTAACACAACCCTGGCTTGAATCCTTCTTCTTGATTTAATGATGAAGAGACTGAATTCTCTTGGGGATAAGTTTTGCCACCATCTGCTTTGAATCCAGTTTAGCGCCTAAGAAAGTAATATGCTGTAAAGTCGACAAGGCAGATTTTTTTTAAGTTTACTGTAATGCCTAGTCTGGCGCAAAGAAGCATTGTTTCGTCGCTCACCTGCAGAAGTAGATGGTTGGTGGTGGTGGTCAGGAGCCAGTCGTCTAGGTATGGAAACACCCGGAATTCCTGATGTCTCAAGTGAGTCGTGACCACTGCCATGCATTTGGTGGACACTCTGGGAGCTGTAGTGAGGCCAAAGTGCAGGGCTCGAAACTAGTAATGACTGGCTCCCAGCTGAAAGCGTAAATATCTCCTGGAACGCTTGTCCATTTTTATGTGTTAATATGCACCCTGGAGCTCTTTCGAGCACATCCAATCATCTTTCCCTATAAAGGGAAATACTGACTGCAGTGTCACCATCCAGAACTTTGATTTCTTTAAAGATCTGTTTAGTTTGCTGAGATCCAGAATAGGTCTCCAGTCCCCTGTCTTTTTTGGTACTAAAAAGAATCTTGAGTAAGTTCCGGATCCAATCTGGTCTGCGGGACATCTTGGATGACTCTTTTTTCTAGCAACTTGAGTATCTCTTGTGTTGAGTAGTCCTTCTGACCGGGTGGAATGTCTGGCAAGGACTTGTTTCTGGGAGGGGGAGTAGAAAATGGGATGTAATATCCTCTGGATATGAAAGTCTGTACCCATCTGTCTTGGGAGATCTCTAGCCAGGCATTTGGGTACAGTGACAAACGTCCCTTGACTGCCGCCAGAGAAAAACAGTCGAGGCTCCTTTCAGAAGTGCTGGAAGGGCCTCCCAGAGAACATATCTGTCTCCCTGATACTGCGGACACCCTCTGCCATGAGGTTGGTGTCTTCCGTTAGCACCCTCCCTGCCCCTGGGGGAAGTGTCATCATGTGTGTCAGAGAAAACTTTTTGGGACTTGCAGAACCACATCTTCCCACCCTTCTGACCTTTGGGATAAGGTCTAGATGGGGCAGAAAAACGGACTCCTATGGCAGACAAAGTTTTCCCTTCCTGCTCGCACTTGGTTAAAGTATCTTTCACTATGGGTCCAAAAAGGGATGAACCATCAAAAGGGGCATTGGTGAAGGAAGGCTTGAAGGGCTCGGCAAAACTGCAAAGACGCATCCAGGAATATCGCCTTAGGGAAATTCCAGTAGCTGTTGCTCTGCTCACTCCATCAGCTGCGTATGAAATTAGTCTCATGGAGGAGATGGCAACCGGGTTGAGGGTGGAGAGTTGCGAAGAAACTTTGTCTGCGGTCCCTGAAGCTACAGTACCCTGAAGGGTATCTCCTAGCTCTTTGAGGAGATCCCTTTGAAACCTCGTAAAATAGGTCAGGTAATTCAGTGACCATAGGGTAAAGGCCGCTGAAGAGAAGATAAGCTTTCCATACCTGACCATAGTCCGTGACTCTTTGTTGGGAGGATGAACAGGTGAGGAGGTCTCCGATAGCTCTTTCTTAGTGGCTGCTGCCACCATCATCGCATTTACAGTGACTCCTTTGGTAAGAAACTCTTTTTCAATTGGGGCTGTAATAAATTTGTTGGGCCTCCACAGAACCAGTTCTACTGTATCCGGGGAAGTCCAGGCCTTACGTGATGTCACATTAAGTAACTGATTGTAGGAGAGAGTCACCCAGGAGGTGGAAGGGCGAGATCCAAAAGCCTCCAGGTACACAGATTCATCCTCTGAAGGGTTTGTGGGCTTCCAGCCACTCCTCTGTTTCAAGATCTTAAGGATGTCAGCAAAGGAGACATCCTCAGAGGGGGACCATGGGGACCCTTCAGACTCATCTAGATCAGTGTCCGATGTAACCAACTCAGGGGAATCTATGTGCTTCCCCTTGCACAGTCTCTTTGGGGGGACTTCCTCAGATGGACATTCTGGAGAAGTTTTGGAGGAGACAGTGCCGTCTGCAGGGGCTTCCTAGGGCTCTGGATCTCTACACTTGGGGGGGGGGGAGAAGAAGAGAGCAACACCAGCGCCTGTGATGGAAGAGAAGATGGCTCCAAGAGTGGAGCTGCCTGGGATGACAGCACTCTCTCCATCAGCTCACAAGCCCCCTCACTCTACACCAAAGAGACCCTCCACTCCGAAGATGCTGAGGATTGACTCTGAGGTGGAGCGGGTGGCATTCCAAAGCAGGATTTGCTAATTGGGAGGGCAATCTTGCTATAAGAAAGCAGCCAAAATGTAAATTACAAAAGATGCAATCGTACCAGCAGAAAGAGTTGCTCCTGAAAAAATTTTGGTAAAAGGAAAGTATTAAAATTTGGGGAAAGTAGAATGTCTGTGGAAAATGATTATTCACTGTAAACCATCAGGAAATATCAAGAGCCAGGTGTGAAAATTCAAGTTGCTGTTATCAAGCTTTCTGCAGAATATTTTTTCCTGGAGGATAATGACATTTTAGATCCAGAACTGGCGAATAAGGAAATAAAAAAAATGTTTGGCTAATAAAAAGTGAGCAAGTGTGTGGAAAGGTACTCTGCTTCTCATTCTTCTGACAGTAACAAAGGCCATACAAATACTTTGCCAGTGAAACAATTTCCATTGTTCCAAAAAGTGCTTGAGTGACTGAAAAACACACACAAGATTATTAGAATGACTAGGAGTACCTCACAGGTTCATAGGTGTTTACTAGGCTAAAGATCACAAGAGCCTTTTTAAGCCTAACCATGCATCTCAAATCTCTGACAAGTTCTGCTACCCTTGATAAGTGTAAGCAGAGACTTGGGAGGTCAAACATTTACAAGCAGGGGCCTGGGAGATGAACCACCTACAGGCTTCCTGTGTCCATTAGAGACACAGGTGCCAAACCAGGGATGAATTTCCTGTTCCTCATCCAATTGTCCAAGTTACACTTGAATTGGATTATGGAGGAACTCTGCTTCACATGGATGGGGAGCCTGTTCCTCAGAAGGGGTAGTCTCTGGGATACATACCTGTCTCTCCAGCAGGTCCTATTTATATCACAGGTAAGGCTTAAGTCTTAACAATGGGTAATTCTGGTGCTGTTTGTTTTGTGGTTATACAGGAGGTCCTTCAGAGTGGGGTCTGACAATGACTTGTATGCCAAGCATTGTCAGACCCTGGACTTGAATCAGATATTGGTGTTGACAGATTGACAAAAATTAAGAAAAAAAAACAGCAATACTGTAAAACTAATGAATGAACTGAAGTTAATAAAGCATAAATCCTATTACATATAGAAATATGCAAGAAATAGCTGAAGAAAGACTGGAATTTTGTTGACTGTCTTTAACTGGTAGGTGAATTGTACAGCATATTCCCTACTTTCTGTCCTTAATGTTTAAAAGGCCATGGAAGAGACTGAAAAAGTAAATGTAAATAAAACAGTTTTTTGTTTTTACTAATATAGAGATAAGAAAAGAACATATAGCAATTAGTCTAAGAGGGAACACAAGCTGCAAAATGTACTTTAGCATGGATAAAGTGCAGCTGTGTAAGTTAGCCTACCATAACAGCAGATGTTCAAATTATCACTGCTGCAGTAGTCTTAGCTATATGGGTTATGTCCTGCCAAGGATGTAACAGCCAGTCAGCATCAAAAACTTCAGGACATCTTGATCTTCTGCACACCCAAACTATCTGGCAGCTTGAACTGAAATGAATAAAAAGCATGTTTGGCCAACAAGCCCTTCAGAACTTTCCTGCCAACACAGAGAGGGAGGCTGATCCCTGAAGGAAGGAAGAAATAAATAAATAAATAAATAAATAACCACACCCTGACATTTAAAACAAACAAACAAACAAAGGGGGGGGTGGAGGGAGGGAGTTTACTTACACAGCTCACTGCCGCAGTAGCATTAGCTGCATAAGTAGATTATCCTAGATCCATACATTTGTTAGGTGGAAGGGGAAGAGTCCAGAAGCCCTAGGAAAATGGTCCTAACAAAGGCTGATCTACATTTAGAGAAGGAATCAATCTTATAGTGCTTTGTAAACACATGCACAGAGGATCAAATTCCAGCTTATGTAATATTTTCAGAATCCAACCCTTTCCAAAAACCCAGACACAAAGCCAAGCCCATGGTAGAGGTGGCCTTGATCCTGCCTTAAATAGGTCTGCTGTTGGGAGTATAACAAAAAGACAACCATTGGGATTTTTTTTGACACAGGTTGCCTCTTCTTTTTACCTTCACAAGAAATGAACAATTGATCTGAAGAACTGAAAGATTTAGTACTTTTAAGTTAGTACCCTAGCTGTCTGTGAAAATTAAAAGTACAGAGTATCCTTTCTGTCTCAGTTTCAACTTCAGGAAAGAAAACAGGGAAATGGATAGTTTGGCTTAAAGTAAACTCAGATACCACTTTAGTCATAAAAGAAGAATTTGTTCTCAAAAGAAACCATGTCCTTGTGGAAATGAGATACTGTTGATTCAACATAAGAGCTTCTTGCTTCTTGCAGAGGACAGAGCAATCAGTAAAACTGTTTTTCATGCTGAGAACCCCAAGTTAACCAAGTTAGCTGGTTCAAAAGGAGCAGGTGTTAGCCTCCCTAACATAAAATTAAGATTGAAAGGAGAGGTTACTAGTCTTTTTGGAGGCTTCACATGCAAAACACCTTTCAAAAACATTTGACATACTTCCAAGATGGCTTCACACTGAGTAACAGCCTAATTTCAGTTCTCTCAGTATAAAAACAAAAACTCAGAAAAGACAGCCAGTGTATTTATCGTTTTGGGTAAATTTAAGTAATGCCTAGTAAATACATTACCTGGATGCTAGCAAAAAAAAAAAAAAATCAGATAATCTGAAAGAAAATCAATCACGAAAGGTAAGGAGAAAACACTGGCTGTGAAGAATCCTGCAGCTGTTCAATAAAAAGCAGTTCAAGCTCCAGCTTTGGTGTAAGACATGATTTCCATTAATCGAGAGGGAAAAAAAATAAGTCAAATGTGCTCACAGTCAATTAAAATAAATGAAACACTGAAGGAGCATATCAACTCCAATAATAAAAGGCTGAAAAAATGGAAGAAGCTTTAAACACATATTTAGATGAGTTGATAAAACTGCAAAAATCAGAGGCCAAAAGAAGAAAAGGCTGACTGAGCATAACACTGTTCAAGGGACGATGTTTCAAAAATGACAGAATTAGAGGATAGAGCATATATGGAAAGCTTAACATTTTCTGGCATACAAGAGAAATTGGAAAGAACACACTGTATTAATTTTATGAAAGCACAAATAAGCAACTGGACAGGTATTCCACAGCAAGCATTGTTTATCAAAAGGGCACATTGTGAGTATGCTCCAAACCCAGTCATGAGACAGCAGCCCACACTTTCAATAGTAAAGATGCGATCCTACCAGTAGAAAGAATCAATTCTGACAAAACCGTGGCAGAAGGACAAAGTAAAAGTTGGAGAGAGTCAAGTGCTTGTGGAAAATGATTACTCTCTGTACACCACGCAGAACAGGTATAAATTTATTTCAGCAATCAGGAATGTTGAGAAGCAGGCGTGGGATTCAAATTGCTGTATCCAGCTATTTTCAGAATACTTTTTTCCAGGAGTATCAAAATCATTTTTTGATGCAGAACATGCTAAGGAGGAAATATAAAAGTTTGTCCAACAAAATGTGAGCTACCATACATAAGAGGATTATGCTTCTTATTCTTCTGATAATAAAGCCCATACAGAGACTATGCCAGTGACACATTTTCCAATATTCTAAAGGAAAATGATTGAAAGACAGAAAAAAGCACAAGAGCTGACTAGAACCACCACCCTGGAAATTAACCAGGGACTGGATTTTGGAGATGGAGATCAACAGGAAGAAAACCAGCACTTCAGAAACTAACTGGTGAATAAATGTGGGATTACAAAGCATTAGTTATGTTTGTGAAATACGACAGAGCAAGAAAACCTGTAAATATTGGACTTTCTTGAATTTGTTAAACTGGTAGAAGACTCCAAAGCATATGCCCTACATGTCAATATTGTTTGGAAGAACACTTAGAAGAGGTGATGAGGAAGGAAAGAGTTAACTGTAAGTAAATCAAAATGTTCTTAACAGTATTTTTAAAATACATGACATATTCTGCATGCTATAAAGTAAAGCTTTTTTCAGTTATTTTTGTGTGTAATAGGGATACTAAAGTAAACAGGTGTCCCTATTTTTTCCTTCTTTTTTCTTCTTGTTCAGTTTTAGGAAATGTAGGCAATACAATGTAAAAAGAGAAGAGAGCCTGGACAAAAGAGCATGATATAAGGAAAAATTGACATCCTTTTTCTTACTTTTGTATAGGGGAAATGACTGGATTAAAGCCCTTGACTTGATTTAGTTAGAAGTTATGTACTTACCATAACTTACCATATGTGTTGCCCATTTTCGTTCTTCCTCACAAATGGGACCAATCCAATCCTCAGGTCCGACTCGGCCGCATACACAAAACTTCGGAGCCAATTCTCAAGCTCCTCCCTCTACCCATAGGTTCATACTAGGCTATCTGCCCTGGGGCAATTATAAGCCTAGCCCGATTCTGTATGGCTTACGCCACCCCTTGATTTGAGTATACTGTGCCCTTTTTAAGGTTTAGTTTACTGTGCCTCTGTCTAATAGTGACACGGGAGTAATCCCTGGGACAAACCTACGATCCCCCATCCACCTATCGAGATTTTTCTTGAAGAGATTCAGTAAGGTGCTCTGCCTCACATGAACTGGAATTCTATTCCAGAGCGAAGGGAGCCTCTGGGTTATGAACCTGTCCCTCCAGCAAGTTCTATTTATTTCTGTGCTGAGGTTCAAGTCCCTCGAGCATGTGGCTCTAAGGGATTTAGATTTACTGAGGTGGAGCATGTCCATTAATTCTGGATTTGACATAGCTTTGTATGTCAGGCATAGATCGCCTCGAAGTAGGCGGTATGCAACTGAGTAGAGCTGGAGTTTTTTTTAACCGAGCAGCATATTCTCTCCCAGTCCTTAGGCTGAGTTTGCTGCCTAGATATAGACATAACAAAAGGTTAGGGCTCAAACCTGGAACCGAAAGATTCCAATACAGTCTAACAGGTACTTCTAGGAGAGACGAGGCTGGGGGGATGGGTGGAAAGGAAAGTGAGGAAGAATGAAAATGGACAACACAGATGGCAAGTTATGGTAAGTGTGATGTTTCCACTCTGGGCCAGTAATCAAGGAGCCTCAATCCTCACCACTGACACTGGAGAAGGGATGTTCACTTGGAATACAAATAAATACATTCAGTATTTCCAGATGCAAGCCTCTCTGCATCAAGCACAATTTCCCTTAAGAGCACACAGGGAACACACACAGCCTCTGGTCTGGGTTTCTCTCCCCAGGTCTCCAGTAAGGCTCCCCGCCGGCACAGCTGTAGGGTTAAGTCCCTGACTGAGTGTTCAAGCTAAGTCCAACAGCACCCTCTCTGTGAAACCAGTGCTTCGTGTCCCTGTTCCAAGTAGCTGACACACACACTCTGAGATTTAATTTTAACATACATACACCTGGGAAAGGCTGGCACAGATTACCAACTCTACCAACTTTGCCCAGAATATAAGGTACATTCACTGTCACCAGTCAGTCACTATAAGGCTCTTAAAAGGGTATCCAATTATACTGAGTGAAATTATTAATACAAACAGTAATGTTAACCAAGCAGCAGGGCTTTCAGGAGTGGTGAGAATTATCACCAAATAAATATATGCAAATACTCTCAGAACTTAAATATTTTCTAAAAGGACCAGCCATAATAAGAAGTTTAAATATATATAATAATAAAATAGCATGAAAATAGTAAGTATCTATTTACAGTAAACGCCAGAGTTTCAACCACAGGAAATATTAAAACATAGATGAACAGAGTCACACAGATACAGAAAAGCAGTACTTAACTAATATCATTATATTTTCCTGACTGATCTAAAGAGTTACTGTTCCCTGGTTCACTAACTAGAGCAAGGCAAGATGAAGTAGGTGAGAGATTCTTCTACGTCAGGTTCCAAGAAACAGATTGCCCCTAAGACTTCAGTCTCATCCAGTATAAAATTATTATTTCTGTTCATAATGACATCACATGCATCTGGTCATATGAAGTCTGGTTCCCATGCAACCCCCACTGCTAGAAGCTGTCAGGATTTATCACATAGGTGTCAATAATACACAAACACAGAGCCTTGCTACGATCTTCTGCAGCTCCTGGAAGTCATAAAACAATTTCAAAGCCTCCACCCTTTCAGAGTAGCAATTAGTTCACCCCAGTGACAATGACAATGCAAGAATCTTCCTAGTACAGACGTTTTGTCTCTGGCTGCATTCAAGACTATGAGATAACATCCTTATGGCCTAGATCCAGTAATTTAATTTCATACTATTTCTCAAAGTCTGATGGATTGAGATTACCCTCTTCTCTTCCAGTATCATCTGTTACAATATATACATTTAAACAGTTACAATAATGCATGTACATTTCTTTGCTGCCCAACAGGGCACATTGTTAATACATTAACGCAAGCAGCTTTACAAATACATTTTTCAACATAAGCATCTATACAAATCAGTTTGATATACAAATGACATAATTCTTTACAAAATTCCAGATAACTGTGCTGGCATATGTTACACATCTGCCATATCTGGCAGTACCGCCTATCATCACAGTAAGTACATAAGTTATAAATCTAATGTTGTCCATTTTCATTCTTCCTCACAAATGGGACATAATCCCTAGCTATGTACCCCTCGGGAGGCCCTCACAGAAGGACATGCTGAAGCACCGTCGAACCAAAAAAGCTGTGCTTCTGGAGACAATACCAATTTTGTAATGTAAAACAAAGGTGTGAGTCTTTGACCAAGTGGCTGCAGCACAGATATTATTAATGGAATTCCTTGATAAAAAGGCAGATGACGTAGCCATAGACAGATTGGAGAGAGCTCTAGGGAGTCATTGTAAATCTAATCTTTTTTGAGAATAAACCAATAAAATGCAATCAGTAATCCATTTGGCTAATGTAAGTTTAGATACTGCTTGACCCAAGTGGTTAGGGAAAAGGATACAGACAGCTGATCGGACTTCCTGAATTGTTTTGTCCTGTGAAGGTAAACATTTAATTGTCTGTGCACATCAAAGAGGTGAAGCATGTGTTCTCCCTTATTTGTAAATTTTGTAAAGAAGACTTGTAATTGTATGGACTGGTTAATGTTACTCTCCGTTGCCACTTTAGGAAGAAAGGAAGGATTGGTCAGTAAGACACCCTGTCCTTATGAAAAATAATGTAGAGAGGCTTACCTGATAAGGCCTGAAGCTGAGAAACTCTTTATGATGAAGAGACAGCCTCTAAAAAGATTGTTTTCCAAGAAAGACACTTCATATTGCATTTGTCTACCAGCTCAAAGAGTTTCTGAGGTACACCCTGAAGGACCACAGTAAGGTCCCAAGAATGAAAGGGGTTCTTTATTGGAGGTCTGAGGAGAAAGACACCCTTCATGAAAGCTTTACACAATCTGGATGATGCCAGAGAAAGGGACTTGTTTCCAGAATGGAAATTAGAGATTACTGCCAACTAAAGCTTAACAATAGAAAAACTAGACCCATCTTTAAAAAGAGTTGTTAGAAAAAGAAGAATGGCCAGAACAGGTGCTGAAAAAGGGTCAATATCCTCATTGGAAGCCGAAACAGAAAATCTTTTCCATTTACTTCTGTAGACTTTCTTGGTAGAAGCCTTCTGGAAGGCCAAGATAATCTCACAAATTGGGGAAACAAACCTGGACTGTCTGTTACTGGAAGTGGAGAAACCATGCGGTTAGTCTAAGGGCATGATGACTGAGGTGTTGAATTTCTCAATGGATGGGACAGAAGGCCCTAAGTAGGTTGCAGTATCCATGGAGGATATCTCAAGTGAGATCAGAGAAAGGGGAACCATACCTGTTGAGGCCAGAAGGGGGCAATGAGGATGACAGAGCTCTTCAGGCTGCTTGCTTTCTGTAAGAACTTTGGTATCAAGAGGAAGAGGAGGGTAAGCATGCAGGAAACCTAGGGGCCAATTGTGAATTACAGCATCTCTCTGTGACTATTCGGGAGCAGGGATCCGAGCAAAGTACTTGTTGCACTTGTTGTTGAGGGGTGAGACAAATGGGTCACAGCAAGGCTGGCCCCAGCGGCTGAAGATCATATTCACTACTGGCTGATTGAGAGACTACTTGTGAGGCATCAGAATGGACTTGCTGAGCCTGTCTGCTAGTGTGTTCGTTTTCCCCGGGATGTGTGTTGTAATGAGAAAGTGGTCTGAAGCGATCACCCATTCCCAAAACCCTCATGGCCTCTCTGCAAAGCAGATAAGATCGGGTTCTTCCTAGTTTGTTGATGTACCAGACTACTGACGTGTTGTCTGTTTGAATTGCAATAGTCCCTAGAGAAAGAATGTCCTGCTCTCATCTTTAGGATGTTGATATGCAACTTAGTCTCCAGAGGGGAACACGTGCCTTGGACCATCTTCCTCAAGAAATGCCTCCCTCTACCCCAGTTGGGAAGCATCCATGGTCACTGTGGCAAATGGGGGAGGAAGGGTAAACAGTCTGCCCAGAAATAGCTCATCGGACTGAATCCACCAATGAATATGATGTTTGCAGATTGTGGTGAGTCTTATGGGAAACAATAGGGGCTGGAAGAGTATGGACCACTGTACCGCTAATGTCCACTGAAGGATTTGCATAAAGACTCTTGCTAGAGGGACTAGAAGCATGGTACCTAACATTGACCCAAGAGCTTGTAGTACTAATCTTGCTGGAGGAGATGGGTGAGACAGCATAACTCGAACTTGATGTCTCAAGGAAGTGATGCAATAGAGGGTGAAGGATGCCACTTGAGTTGTACTATTCAAGAGAGTCCCTACAAATTCCAGGATCTGTACCGAGGCTAGGTTCAACTTGGTATGGTTTAATGATATGCCTAAGGTGTTGGATACCTGGAGCAATTAGCCCCTGCCTTGCAGAAGTTGATGCTTGGATGAGGGAGTGAGAAGCCAATCGTTGAGATATGGAAACACCTGGAATCCCTTTAGTCTCAAGTGAGCTGCCACAACTGCCACGCATTTGGTAACACCCTGGGGGCTGTGGTGAGTCCAAAGGGAAGCGTAGATGTCTCCTGGATCATCTGCCTATTTTTATGTGATAGTACGCATCCTGGAGATCTACAGAGCACATCCAATCATCCTTGCACAGAACAGGCAGGATGGACTGAACCACAATCATTTAGAACTTCATCTTCTTTACATACTGGTCCAAGTTGCTTAGATCCAAAACAGATCTTGAGTCCCCTGTTTTCTTTGGCACTAAAAAGAAGCAGGAGTAAATTCTGAATCCTATCTGGTTGGGTGGGACCCCGTGGATGACTCTTTTCTGAAGCACATTTTGTATTTCTTGTGCTGCATCTTCCATCTGACTGGGCAGAACATTGGTAAGTTTCCTCTTTTGGACAGGAGGAGGAAGGAAAAATGGAATGTAGTAACCTTTGGATATGATTTTCAGCACCTATGAATTTTTGTGAAAGCTGTCCAGGCTTTTAGGTGCAAAGAGAAATGACCCCTGACTGCCTCCAAAGTTGGACAGTCGTGCAACACTTTAGGAGTGCTTATAGGGCCTATCCAAGAAGGAATCTCTGAAGCCCTGATTGTCCAGGTCTCCTGTGCATCTTAGGTGATAACTTCCATTCAAATTTCCTCCTCTGCCTCTGGAGGAATTATCCCTACGTGAATCCTGGAAAGGACCCTGAGAAGTTCAGAACCACATCTTCTTACCACTTTGTCGGTTTCTAGAGAAGGTCTGTTGAGGGGTACTAAACTTGATTCCTACAGCAGAAAGAGTCTTTCCCACTTGTTCGCTGGGGGTAAGTGTGTCTTTAACTGATAGCCAGAACAAGGAAGATCCATCATAGGGGGCATTGACAAAGGACGTCTTGAATGGCTCAGCAAAATCGCATAGCTGCATCCAAGCATGTCTCCTAATGGCTATGAGATTTTGCTGAGCCATTCAAGATGTCCTTTGCCAATGGCTCAGCAAAATTGCATAGCTGCATCCAAGCATGACTCCTAATGGCTATGTCTGAACTGGCTGCTCGTGAGGCACTTCCCGCTGCATTGGAAACCAGCCTCATTGACGCATTAGAAATGGACAGCAAAGTGGCCAGTTGCAAGGAAGTCTTTTTGAGATCCTCCACTGACATGGACTCCAACAGAGTATTTGATAGCTCCTTTGCCAAATCTCTCTCTGTAGCCGAGTGAAGTTTGTCAAGTAGTTTAATGACCTCAGCGGGAATGTAGCTGAGGTGTACACTAACTTTACAAGCCTGTTCATCACTCTGGACTCCCTGTTCAGAGAATGGACAGAGGAGCTTTGTTCTGCTAGTTTCTTCTTGGTGGCTGCCACCACCACTATAGCATCAAATGCAACTCCCTTGTTCCATTGGGGTCTATTAACAGGATGGATGAGAAATTTGTCCATGTGCTTGGGGACAGTTTCGACAGTGTTCAGTTTCTTCCAAGCCTGGCGGGAAACAAAGTCAATCAGTTTACCGCCGTGGGGGTCACACAAGACATAGATGGTCTAGAACTGAAAGCCTCCAGAAACAAAGATTCTTCAGGAGAAGAAGGCTGGGAAGACCAGCCACCCTTCTGTTTGAAGATTTCAAGGACATCTCCAAAGGAGATGTCACTGAGTGGCGATCTGAGGGATCCTTCTCCCTCATCAAAATCAATGTCTTCTGCGAGAGACTCCATGGGCAAATCTATGTGCATCCTCTAATATGTCCTCTTCTGAGGAACCTCCTCCATGGGGTTATCAGAAAACATATCAGAAGAGGGGAGAAATTCCTCTAGGGGAATTGTGTGGAGACTTCCGGAACTGGCTGCCCCTGTGTAAAAGGTCTGATGGGCTCAGAGCTCAACACCAAAGGCGGGAAATGGGTAGGATTCAAGATAAGACAGGATGGCTCTCTGTGCAGAGAGAAAGCCCTTTCTACCACCTTGAATGCATAAGGACCAGGGGAAAACTAGCCTCTGAGGAAATAAGATTAGGGCCACCCTGGATCCGAGCCTCATGGGGAGAATCGGATCTGAGATGTCCAGGGCCGAGAGTCCAAGAGGAAGGGATGGATTTGACAAAGTCGGAGCTGAATCCAACCCTTCTGAACCTGTGCCGACTTCTCGGGTCCGAGACCCACTCTGATCTGAGGGTATCAGAGCAGAACATGTCAATGACACAGTAGGAGTTGAAGAAGGTACCTTCCTAGAATCTGATGCTGAACCTCTCAGGGATCTCATGTCCTTAGACTCAGAAAACACCAGTCAGATCAGAGAAGGACACAGAATGGACTTAACAGGTGCAGTCACGGATCCATGAGGGGACGGAGCTGGCTGGACCCCCATCTGGATCTGAGCCCTGAGAAATTTCCACATCACCCTCACCTCAGATGCTGTGGATGAGGGTCTATAGTGTTTTGAGTGGGTTGAGAAGGAGAAACAGGCTTCAGAGTGTACTCTGGAGTGTCACTTCTGTGTGCTGAACTGGTTGTCAGATCAGAGGACTTAAGATCCGAAAAAGTAGTAGAAGGTCAGGGGGAAATGAGAATAGGAGAAGAATCTCTTGGATCTGATGAAGACTTGGATCAGAAGGCAGCCCAAGAGGTTTTGGATCCGAGGTGGTTGGCTCTGAAATTTTCCTAATCTTTTCTAGCGGCTCTGAAGAAGCTCTTGGGGACTTCTGAGGAGATCTCTTTTCTGGGTCTGAGGAAATTTGTTTAAGTGGTTTGGAGGGGGTCTGAGCCCCAGAAGAAGCAGGTAACAAGCTTTTTAATATCAGCTTATTGCACCTGTCTGACAAAGCCCTGGGATTAAAGGTGGGAAAATGTAACAAGAAGAGTCAAGAAGGTCAACTCCCAGGCAATAGACGCACTTCTTGTGGGCATCTGAGTTTGGGATCTTATGCCCACAAGAAGTGCACTTTATAAAGCCAGTAGGTTTCTCTGACATGTCAGCTAGAAAATGCCGTGTAACCTATAAGCAAAATTTAACAATAAGTAGAGTATTAAATAATTAGAAGTTATGTACTTACCATAACTTATCTGTGTTGTCATATTTCATTCTTCCTCACCATTGGGTCCTTGGATCTGATATCAGATCCTAACAGGCCATTCCAAAAGACAGATGCCACCAATCTCTACCTCCTCCCACTCCCACAATGCCCTGCATCTCCTCCAACTCCTCAGGTCGAGTTCATCACCTCAGAAAAGGGTGAAGGAAAGTATGACAACAACAGCATCATCATCGTCATCATCATCATCAGCTGGAGCTCAAGACAGAGATCCATGAAGCTCAGAACCCTCCTAGATACCGCTAGGCTTACTGGAAGGGGGAGGGTTGGGTGGGATGTGAGGAAGAATGAAACAGGACAACACAGATACCAAGTTATGGTAAGTACATAACTCCTAAATCTGATGAATCAGTTAGATCCTAAGGAAAAGAAGGATCTTTAATAGGTAGCCTAAGAAGAAATATTCCTTTACTGAGGGCCTTGCATAACCTAGATGTTGAAATGGAAGCTAATGAATGTGAATCATTAGTGATGTGAAAATTAGCAATTGCTGCCAACTGTAATTTAATCGTAGAAAAATTGGCTCTTCTTGAAAGAGAGAACTTAGGAAAAGGAGAATGGCTGGAATGGAAGCTCAGATATACCATTGTTCTGTTTCCATGCCCACACAGAGCATTTTTTTCCATTTGCTATTGCAAACCTTTTTGGTAGAAGGTTTTTGAGAAGCAAGAATGATGTCTCAGATGTGAGAGGCTAGCCTGGACTGTCTCAGAATCACTGGAAGTGAAGAAAACAAGCAGTTAGTCTCAGTGATCTTAGATTGGGGGACTGTTGGTCTGACAGGTGAGAGATCAGATCCAGTATCTATGGTGGATACTTGGCATGAGACTGCAAGAAGGGGAACCATACCTGACTAGGCCAGAGGGGGGGGGGGCTCTTGAACTTGCTGGCTTTCTGTATAACTTTCAGTATCAATGGGATTGAGGGAAAGGCATATAACAGACCCGGAGGCCAATCATGTTTTACAGCATCCCTGGGTGGCTCCTGGATGGGAGAATCAGAGCAAAGTACTTGCCGCATTTGGTATTCTAGTGGTAAGAAAAAAGGCCGCAGCAAGGTTGGCCCCATCAGCAAAAAATATGGTTCGCTACTGACCAATTCAGAGACCACTCGTGTGGACTCAGAATGGATCGACCGAGTCTATCTGCAAGAGTGTTGGTCTCCCCAAGAATGTGCATTGCAATCAGAAAGCAGTTTGAGGAGATTGCACATTCCCACACTGTCATGGCCTCTCTGCATAATGGGTAAGAGTGAGTTCGCCCCTGTTTGTTGATATACCAGACTATGGACATGTTGTCTGTATCAACTGCTATCGTTCCCAGAAGTAGAGAATCTTGAAAGGCTTGCAACATCAGAAGGACTGCTCTCATCTCTAGGATGCTGATGTGCAACTCTGTCTCCAATACAGGCCACATGCCTTGAGCCAGTCTTCCTCGAAATGACCCCCACCCCATAAGGAAGCATCCATGGTCAGTGGCCAATGGGGGGGGTCTGCCTAGATGAAGGTCATCCGATACTATCCACCATTGAAGATGCCATTTGCAGGTTGCAGTCAGCTTGATTGGACCAGTTAAGGGATGATACTGGATGGGCCACTGGACCGCTAATGTCCATTGAAGTACTCACATAAAGAACCTTGCCAAAGGTACTAGAAGTATAGCAGCCGAAATGGAACCTAGAGCTCTTAGAATAAGTCTTGCTGGGTGTGAGGGCGCTTCCAGTAGAAGTTGAACTTGCTGTCTCAGAGATGACACCCGCTGTAACGGTAGGACTGCTATTTGTATGAGTGTTCAGTTGCATTCCTATGAACGCTATCATCTGCACAGGCATCAGATTTGATTTAGCCAAATGTATTGTGATCCCCAGATGATGGAAGGTGTGCAAGAGGTACTGTGTCACCAATTCCATATGATGCCTTGACAGTGTCATCAGGTGCCAATTGTCTAAGTACAGAAACACCTGGAATCTCTGCAGTCTCAAGTGAGCTGCCACTACTGACATGCAGTTGATAAACATCCTGGGGGCTGTGGTGAGTCCTAACGGCAGTGCTCTGAATTGATAATGATTGGCTCCCAGTCAGAAGCACAGATATCTCCTGGAGTATCTGTTGATCTTTATGTGACAGTACACGTCCTGGAGTTCTATTGAGCACATCCAATCATCCATGTGTACTAATGGCAGAATGGACTGAATCATCACCATACAAAACTTTGGCACCTTGACAGATATAGATTGCTGAGGTCCAATATAGGCCACAGGTCCCCTGTCTTTTTTGGCACCAAAAAGAAGCATAAATAAGTTCCACATCCTTTTTGCTTGGTTGGGACCGGTTGGATGACTCACTTCTCTAGAAGTTTTTGAACTTCATTCATAGCGTACTCCTTCTGACTGTGTGGAACATCAGGGAGCTTCTTTCCAGGAGGTGGAAGGAAGGAAAAAGGAATTGTAACAACTTCTGAAAATTATGTTTGGCACCCAGATATCATTTGTTAGCTTTGTCCAGCTATCTAGGTACAATGACAATCTGCCCCCGACTATCTCCAGAGTAGGACAGTAGGACAGCACTTCAGGAGTGCTGATAGAGCCTGTCAGAGAAAGGTTCTCTGAAGCCCTGATTCTGTGGACTCCCTCTGCCCCTCAGGCGGTGTCTTCCATTGAACCCTCATCCGCTGCCTCTAGATGAGGAATGATCATGAGAACACGAGAAAGAGCCCTGAGACTTTTTGAATCACACTTCTTACCACGACACTGGTTCCTTGAAAAAGGCCTCTGAGGGGGGAGAAAACTTGATTCCTACACATGCAGTGTCTTGCCCCCTTGCTCACTGTGGGTAAGTATATCCTTTACCAATGGTCCAAACAATGAAGACCCATCTAAGGGGGCATTGGTAAAAGATGCCTTAAAGGGTTCCACAAAACCTCAACCAGGCAGGTCTCTTATGCCTGATCCGGCTGCTTGAGAGGTACCTTCAGCAGCATTGGAAATCAACTTCATTGATGAGTTAGCCAAAGGAGCAAGAGTCGACAATTGGGGAGAGACATTACTGAAGTCCTCCTCCGACATGCACTCAGACAGAGAACTGGTGACCTCCTTGACCACAACTCTCTGAAGAAGCATAAAGTGTGACAAATAGTTTAGCACTCTCAGAGAAAAAGTTGTTGAGGTGTATACGTGTTTCCCATGTCTGTCCACGGCCCGGGACTCCTTGTTTGGGAGATGGCCAGAGGAGCTCTGTTCCACTAGCTCCTTCTTTGTGGACACTGACACTATGATGGCATCAACTGGAATACCTTTACTCCAGTGGGGACAATCCGACTAGGGCTCAAGAACTTATCAGCACCCTTGGGATAGGCTCCATGGCATCAGGTTCCTTCCAAACAATGTAGAAGACCAAATCAATAAGCTCGTCTGCCAGTGGAGACCGAATGCCACCAGAAACACTGATTCCTCAGAAGAAGGGGGTTGGGCAGACCATCCACCCTTGAGCTTCAGGATCTCAAGGATATCTCCAAAGGAGATATCATTGGGTGGAGATCGAGAGGACCCTTCTCCCTCATCAAGATCAGTGTCCTCTGTCAAAGACTCCATAGGGGAGCCCATGCACTTCCTTTTGCACATCCTCTGTGGGAAAGTTGTTGAGAACTCAGAAGAGGAAGGGGCCCCTGACACAGTGGGGGGGGGGCTAGAAGACTTCCTATATGGGCTGATCGGGGGCAGGATGAATTGGACCAAGGTTCGGACCAGATGAGGACTACAGAGGTTCTGGAGGAAGAGGAGACACATCTCTGGGTCTAAAGAATGCCCTCTCTGCCACCTGGAAAGCCATCAAACCTGGAGATCCATCCCCATCTCCTCAAAGCCAAAGCAGGCAAAGAGAAGGAAGACACCACTCCGGATTCATGGCCCCCAGACAACACCAGACCCAAACTGTCAAGAGCTGAAGCCATGAGTGGTAGAGATTTAACCGACCAGGTCAGAGCCAAATCCACCCCCCCCCCCCGAAACTGGCACCGATGTCTCGGGTCCAGGATCCACTCTGATCCGACAGTATTGGAGCCAAGCTGATCTGGGACACTGCCGGAGTCGAGGAAAGCACTATCCTCGGCTCCGCCAGCATCTCTCCCTGGCCATCTGTATTCTGGGGTTCCAAAGTGGACTGTTGGATCAGATGAGGAATCAGAAAAAATGGTAATGGAGCTCTCTCAGATCCAAGATGGGAAGGAGAGGGTGAAAGCCCCATCTCAATCTGAGCCTTGAGCAAGCTCCGCATCATCCTGCCCATATCGGAGTGGGAGAGCCTAGAAAACCTAGAGGATACCTAAGAGTGGGTAGACCTCACAGGGGATGTTAACTTTTCTCGTCTTGGCATATGGCTCTGAGACCTTGGATCCAAAGCCTTCGGACCCAAAGAAGACCTGTTCAGAGAAGGTGAACAAATGAAAACCACCTCAGATGAATCCAAAGGCAACCCAGGAGCCGTGGTTATTGAATCTGAAGTAGGTCGGATCCGAGAAGGCGTAACATCAGGAGTAAATAATGCTGGCTCTGAGGTACCCTTCTGATCCAAGGAGACCTGATTTTCCTCTGATCCAACATTAAAGTCAATCTGTCACCCCCCCCCCCCAGAACTGGAGTAAAAGCCCCAGAGGAGGCGATAGGGGCCTGTTTCTTTTGTTCTTTTGAGACTCAAGGCTTCGTAGAATCTTGGCCAGATGAGGGTAAAAGCCATTTCAAAATTAACTTATTGAGGTGATCCACTAAAGGGAGGAGTTTAAAGGTCACACACACACTTCACATTTCTGCTCCAAATGAGCAGCACTGAAGCAGTATACACATTTATCATGAGTCTGAATGTGGAATTCTGTGCCCACAAGAGACACACTGTTTAAAACTGGTGGGCTTGTCCGCTATTGAGCACACCACAGTACACACTGTACACACTGTACACACACACACAAACACACACACACACACACACACACACACAGAGTGGGACAGCAAAAAGAAAAACACACACAACAACTAAAAGTACCAGGAAGGATTTTTTTTTTTTTTTTTTTTTTGGTAGAAGAAAGGAAAGAGTTAGTGAGGAGGAAAGAGATGCTAGTATCCACTGAAGAATTATTGTATGGAATCTTGCTAAAGGAACTGCAATCATTGTCAGTAACAATAATGTTACTGCTTGCAGAATCAAATGGGTATGCTAATTTCCCTGACTTGCTCTTTGACTGACTGTACTTCTTAAAGAAGGATGAAACATTATCATAGAAAAACCATAGAACACTGCTCCTATTAATTTTAATGTCTGGGATGGTTGTACCTGATCGTCTAAATATAGAAAAGACCCAGAAATCTTTTAGTTTCAAATGAACTGTTACAACTGCCATATTTTTGGTGAGCATCCTAGGGCTGTGGACAGGTCAAACAAGGAGCATTCCAAAGTGATGAAAACTGGCTTCCAGCCAGAAGTGGATTGTCCACCCTCTTCTATGTGACGGCACACATCCTGATGGAACACATCCAACAGTCCTTGTTCGGAATGGACAGGACTAAGTGAATTGCAAATACACTGAAAAAAAACTGTGTGACTAACTGATCTGTTCAACACACCAAGATATAAAAATTAGTGTCCATTCCAGTGTACTCCTGGGAGCCACAGTTATGGATAATAAATGGGTTGGTGGGACCTTCTGGATGAATTCTTTTTCTAGCAGTCTTTGCACTTTTCAGTGCAGCTTCTTCCATTCGACCTGGTAGAACATCAACATTTTTCCTTAAATGTGGAAGAGCTAGGAAAAGGGAAGATATTTAACTTGTGATAATTCTCTGAAGTCAATCAACTGTCTTTTCTAATATTTTGCCAGGCTCTCATGAACAAGCATAAGAGACCACTAAATTGTTACAGAGTTAGACCATAGGGCCTCTTTTCAAAAACACTGAAAAGGTATTTTGGGAAGAAAATCTCTAGACCCACATTTACTGCGCAAGGGAATCGTCTACCTTCATTATTCCCCTCTGTCTCAGGGGATAAACCTCTACAGGTATCAAAGATTAAAAACTTAAGATTTCCTGAATCACACAAGTTCTCTAAAGGGAGGTAGAAAGTTATCTTTTCTCTCATCATGAGTATGTTCTATTTTGTGAAGGTAAGCAGAAAGATTCCTGAAAGAGATCCTTGACAACAAAGACTTGAAGCGCTCTGAAAAAACGCACACGCACGCACACACACACACACACACACACACACACACACACACACACACACACACACACACACATCCACGCATGCCTCCTGGTTAAGATATCTGGAACTGCAGCCCTGGATACGCTTTATGAAGTGTGTGAGACAAGGCTCACTGATGAAGTTGATATGGCTTGACAGATAGCTAGATGACAAAAGGGCTATCAAAGGCTGAACCTCAGTGAGATCAACAGCAGACAGAACTTGGAGAGTTCCCCAACCAAATTCCCCTGCAGCTCTGCAAGTGTACCAGGGAATTTAGTGATCCAAGAGCATACCTCGCCGAAACATAAGCATACCCCACAAATCTGTCCACCATCCCAGACTCTCTACCCGAAGGACAGACAGTAGAACAGTGCTTTGCTAGTTTCCCTTTTTATTTCTGTAGCTGTCACCACTAATGGTTAGTAACGTTCTGTTCTTCCATCACAGCCCAGGGGAACCTGGATACAAAGATGGCTCCAAAACCCCTGATCTGAAAAGTTAACGGAGCCAAAATCTTCTCAGTGTAACTCTCAACATCTATACAGAAGAAAATCTGGACAAAGGTCCAAAAGGGAGATACATTTCTCTGAAGGATATGAAGTCTAAAACTCAAACGAATGTCATTACTTACTGATGTCAATAATTAAGGGTTTGCCAGCAATTTTTATGAAGGACAGATCAAAGAAAATATGGGAAAAATCTGGACCTTCTGCTAAAATCTAGACAGATGAGATGTAAACATACCTCTGAACCTCTTAGTGCAAGAAATCTGGACAAAGCCTGACAAAAAAGGTGGGGACTCTAAAATAGGAACAGATTTCAAAAATTGCTCATGAACTTAGAAACTTGCTAGAGTAACAGGGTTTGTGTTAACACACATTTTCTGAAGGATTTAAAGTCTGAAACTCAAATGTATATCATTCATTGGTGATTTCAATTCTCATTTCATCCCAGTGATTGCCATAAAACCACAAATTTTATGAGGAACAGACCAAAAATATGAAGCAAAAATCTTGACATTCTATGAAAATCTGGACAGTTGAGAATGTAGAGATGAGATTTTCAATACTCTCCAGAACCAAAAGGATTATCTGTTTGTCAGATCCAAGGCCCTGAATCTGATAAGAAGCAACAGAAAAAGAAGAGATAACTTAAAATCTGGAACAACTGGATCCTGGATGGATCTGTACTCATTGGATCAGAGGGAGAGCAACTTTATACTTTGACTTAGCTGTGTGACAAATACCAGGGTCCATGTAGTTAGCTTAAGCTCGGACCAGAAAACAAAGCTGTTATACCTGTAGAGCCAGATCCGGGACAAGTGAGATCCAACCTAATTTCCATTGGATCCGAAGACAGTCAGACCATACAAGAAGTCAGATCTGATGCATCCACAACCAGATCAGATGAGGCACAATAACATTTCAATTAGCATCTCTGTCTCTGTCTCTGTCTCTCTCTCTCACTCACAGGCTAAGGACACTAAGATTTAAAACTTTTAAGAGGTCAAAGTTTGCGTATCGGAGACTGAATCGCCAATAACGCCTCAAACAAAAAACTTTTATTATTTAAAATTAACTCTTCTTTGCTTGGTAGAGTGCAGAGGACCCAACAGGCAGTCTAACAGTATGAACTCTCACACAGAAAGGATTGAAAAGGAACCTATAACAAAAACTGCAAGAGCTACCAATAACTGTAGTGAAAAAAAAGAAAACTAATTTCAGACACGCCAAGTATATTTTTGAAGGGCGTCAACGTTAGTGACATGAGAAGGAAGCTTAAACCTGAATAAGAAATAATAAAATGACATTTTAGAAATACATAGATCCTCAACAGGAAGGCATAAAGCATAAGCAATAGTTACTTTTGATAGGTTATAAGAAGTAAAGGGAAGGAGATAAGAATAAAGTAATTTTTTTTTTTTTTTTTTTTTTTTTTATAAAATGATATAAGGAAAGAAATTTTAGAGAAAACACTTATCTCCCACTGCAAAGCTCAAGAGATGAAGATGACCACATCCAGATACCAAAACAGCAGATGAGATCTGAGGGATGTTAGGGGTGGTATACTATGGGTAGGGAAGGAGAGTGAGAGTTTGTTAGAGGCCACAACCTAGTGCAACGGCTGAGCCGGATCCAAGAATCAGATCCGGACCCATTAGTTGAGGATGAATGAAAACTGAGAACTTCAGATCATATGTTTTAAAATTTCAGTAAATATTGCAGTAGTTATGCACTCAGAGGAATTTTTTGTTGTCATGCAAAAGCTTATGTCTGGTTAACAAAGGTGCTCTAACAATATATGTTTAGGCTGTACAGTTTCCTGGACATAATTTGTGAAAGTTTAGCAGGGGGGGGGGGGTATAAATATATATGTATATATATATATATATATATATATATATATATATATATATATATATATATATATAAAACATTTGGGTTTAATGCACATTATAATACACTATAGTATTTATGGAATGACTATGAATTCACTAACTGTTATCACTGTAAAGAATACCTCTTAACTGATAACATTTTTATCTCTGTAGTTTTAACAGCTTTTACTGTTCACCAGACATTTATATTTACCTGTCTCATGCTCATACCTTTCAACTGTACAGATTTTCGCAGAATGTCCAGATTTTTGCCTCATATTTTTGGTCGGTCTCTCATAAAATTAGTGTTTTTCTGGCAAATCACTGAGGATTGAATTCACTAAATAATGAAATTCATTGGAGTTACAGACTTCATATCGTTCAGAAAATGCATGCTAATGCAAAACCTGTCATTCTAGCAACTTTCTAAGTTTTGAAAAAGCAAAACAAACAACTGAAGAAAAAAGCACGAATCTTGTTAAATGCAGGTATAAAAGTACTAGTTTAAGTAACCATTTCAGATACTGAAATGGTTACTTAAACTAGTACTTATTATATACCTGCATTTAACAACCAGCCTGCACTCGTGCTTTTTTCTTCAACTTTCTAAGTTTATAAGAGCAATATTTAAAATCTGTCCCTATTTTTGAGCCTTTGTCTCCCCAAAATTTTAGACTTTGTCTAGATTTCTTGCACTAATAGGTTGAGAGGTATGCTCATGCTCTTTAAGTTTTCTTTTCAGCAAATGTGCAAACTATGTGCAGGCTGCTAGAGGTGTGAAATTCCACACAACATAGGTGTTAAGGAGTTAGAAAATGCAGAGTGCAAATAGTACAGGAGACACATTTAAAAAGAACCGAGCATGTGGATTTGATAAAGAAAGGATTTCAGGATGGTTATTCGAAAATCACTGGCGAAATGGTTGAGAGACTGCATTTCCTTTGTCTATCAACACAATAAAATGTGTTTAACAACTAAAGTCAAGGCACATTCAACCAGATCAGTTGCCACCTCCATAGCCTTTCACTCGATGGCTTCTATGGATGACATTTGCAAAGAGGAAAGGGAGGGAAGGCATAAAGCAGTCCCGGGGGCCAACTGTGTACAAAAGCATCCCTCGGGGACTGCCCCTGAGGTGGGATTAGGGCAAAGTAGCTGCTGCATTTGTGGTTTATGGGAGAAGCAAATAGATCACAGCAAGGCTGACCCCAGCGACGAAAAATCTCTGATGCTACCTTGGGACTGAGAGACCACTCGTGAGGAAGGAGAATGCACCTGTTCAGTTTATCTGCAATCATGCTGGAGTTCCCAGGAATGTGCATTGCTACAAGAAAGTGGTTGGAGGCTATAGCCCTTTGCCATACCCTCATGGCTTCTAGACATAACGAGTAGGATCTGGTTTCCCCCTCTTTGTTGATATACCAGACAACTGACATGTTGTCCGAATGGATAGCAATTGTCCCCGACGAGAGGGCAGATTGGAATGCTTGCAATGCTAGAAGCATCACCTTCAGTTCTAGGATGTTGATATGCAAATTGGCCTCTAAGGGGGACCAAGTGCCTTGGACTGTCTTTCCCTGACAATGCCCCCCCCCACCCCATCAGGGATGCATCTATGGTCACTATGGCCTTGGGCTGAGGAAGTGAGAAGGGACGACTGCATAACTCCTTTTCTGACTTCATCAACCAATTAAAATCCTACTTGCAATGTTTTTTTATGCGGATAGGGTGGGACATAGGATGTGTTAACAGAGACCACTGTGACACTAGGACCCACTGTAGTAGCCTCGTATGGAGTCTGGCTATGGGAACTATGGTGTTTGTTGCTGCAATTGACCCTAGCAGTTGAAGAATTAAATGAGCTGGGACTTTGTCCTGAGAAACTATTACCCAAAGCTGAGCTCTTAGCCCCTGTCGTCTGTGATGAGGAAGAGCGATAAGACAGGACCTCGTGTCAAATGTTGCTCCTATGTATTCTAGGCTTTGAGTAGGTTCTAGTTTCAACTTTTCTTTGTTTATTGAGATACCTAAGAGCCATGCCAGCTGTAGGGTGTACTGCATGGCGAGAAGTAGTAGATGTTTGGGGGCGGTAAGGAGCCAATCATCTAAATATGGAAACACCCAGAATCCTTGCAGTCTAAAGTGAGCTGTTACTATGGGCACACATTTGGTGAACACTCTGGGGGGTGTGGAGAGACCAAATGTCAGCGCTTGGAATTGGTAACGATTGGCTCCCAACCGGAAGCAGAGATACCTCCTGGAGCATTTGTCAATTTTTATATGGTAATACATATCCTGGAGGTCTATTGAGCACATCCAATCGTCTTTTTCCAGAAACAGAAGGATAGACTGAACCATGACCATCCGGAATTTGGTCTGTTTGATGAACTTGTTTAGTATGCTGAGGTCTAAAATTGGCCTCCAGTCCCCTGTCTTTTTTTGGCACTAAAAGGAACCTTGTGTAAAATCCAGATTCTATTGGGTCTGGTGAGACTGTTTGGATGAATCTTTTTTTCGAGCAGCTTTTGAATTTCTTGCGCTGCTGCATCCCTCTGACTGTGTGGAATGTCAGAGATTCACCTTTACAGCTTCGAGTAAAGATTGAAGGGAATGTGGTAACCTCTGGTAATTATCGTCTGCACCCAGGAATCAATCTGATGTTATTGTATGCCAGGCTACGTAGTACAGAGAGAATCACCACCCCCCCCCCCGACTGCTTCCAGAGGTAAGCAATCGGGCTGCTCTTCAGGAGCACTGGTAGGGCTGCCCGGAAAAGGAATATCTGAACCCCTGGTTACATGGGCCCCCTCTGCCATGGGGGGTGTCTTCCTTGTGAGTTGCCCCTCTGCCCCAGGGAGGAAAACTCACCACATGTGTCACGAAAAGACCCTTGGGATTTTCTGAACCACATTTTTCCACTTCTCTGATTTCTGTTATAGGATCATTGGGGAGTGGAAAAATGTACACCCACAGCTGACAGGATCTTGCCTTTATTTTCACACCTGGCTAACATGTCTTTACTGTTTGGACCAATTAGAGAGGAAGCGTTGACAAACAAAGATCTGAAGGGGTCAGCAAAGTCGCACAAGTGCATCCAGCCATGACGTCTCAAGACAATGCCTGAATCTACTGCTCTGGCCTTCCCTTCAGTTTTATGCGCAATCAACCACTTGGAAGAATTAGATATCAACCAACTCCAGGGTTTCAAGCTGAGAGGCAACTATGTCGCGTACCTCATCAGACACTGCTCCTGCTAGGGTCCCTAAAAGTTCTGTGATCAGGTCCCACTGAAGACGGGTAAAGTGTGCCAAATAATTCACTGACCATATGGCATTGGTCACTCAAGTGTAAACCCGCTTCCCTAATTTGTCCAACATCCGAGACTCCCTGTTTGAAGGATGGACAGCAGGACTCTCTTCTGCGAGTTTTTTCTTTGTGGCCGCCACCACCACCATAGCATCTACTGCCAAGCCTCTGGACCAGTGGGGGTGATCCTCTGGGGGGGGGGAGTATATTGTCTGGTCTCTGAGGGACTGGCTCAATGGTGTCAGGGGCCTTCCAAGTGCGCTGTACAATGAGTTTGACCAACTTATCTGCAGGCGGGGTCACCCAGGAAGTAGAGGGTAGGGCACGGAAAGCTTGCAAAAATACAGATTCCTCCAAGGAAGGGTTGGTGGACTTCCAGTCACCCCTCTGTTTCAATATCTCTAGTATATCTCCAAAGGAGACATCTTCAAGGGACAACCGCGGGGATCCTTCTCCCTCATTGTAATCTGTATCTTCAGTCAGATATTCTTTAGGTGAATCAACATGCTTCCTCTTGCACAATCTCTTACTGGGTGGCTCATCAGGACTCTGAAGAGAGGGTACCCTGCGGTAGGATATCTTGCTGCTCCCATCCCCGTTGCCCCAATGTAGTGGACTGTGTCAGCTGCAATCCAGAGGACATATATATATATATATGACATTCCGGTGCTGAAGGAGCCAACTGTGAGCCTGCTGAGACGAGTGCCCTTGCCATAACCTGGAAGGCAGACCCGTCTAAAGAGGGATGGAAGCCCAGAACCGAGAAAGCCAACCTTGGAACCGGGGTCACAACCCGCTCTGACGAGCCCACCTCCAGAGAAGGAGCCATAAGATGACTTGGAGGTGCCAAAGCAACTGGAACCATTGGCGGCACCACAGAAAAAATCGGTGCCATACTAGGTATCATGGTGCTAACAGACCAGTCACAGTTGCGTGGGTGGGTTGGATCTAACTAAGCCATGGTCCACAGGGTCGGTTCTGGAACCACTAAGATCCACCAGTGGAACCGAAGAAGCTGGCACCAGGAGGGATATCGGCACTGAGGGCTCCAAGACCAGTTCAGTTGAAGGAGGAATATAGGTTGGAGTCTGTGGAGAAAAACCCTCGGCTCCAGGTGGGAGTGAGCTCTTGGATTGAGTTGGGATGCCTCTGGCCACTAGAAGTTGGTCCCCAAGTCTCATTACATCAAGGTTCAAAAGGCTCCTGGAGGAACGACTGGACATCCCCGATGGAGATTCTGGCTGGTCAAGAAATGGACTAAGCTGTTGTCCAACAAAGGGGTCAATCGACAGGGAGTATCAGGTTGTAGCTAGCATTTCGACCTTCAGCACAGAGGCTGAATGACCGGAAGGTTGTGATGGGGAGGGAGTGACTAGTTTTAAGGGAGAGACTACTGTTGGTGCTGAGAGGGTGTGTGGTACTGTGGAAGGGGTCAGTACCATGACAATTGTTGCAGTCGGTTTCGTAGTCAAAGATGCCACCATGGAGGGGGTTTTAGGCTCCAGTGCAGAGATAGTTGTCGGTGTCAGTTAGGTAAGTTTAGTCTTAGGTTCAGTATGAACCTGGGTCTTAGACATTTTCGGTTCTTATGGCACAGGAGACGTAGGAACCGAATGACTCCTTTTCTTTGTGTCGTTCTTGGAAGGGGTTGATACCTCTGCCTCAGATAAAGACTCCGAGAAAAGGGTTTTTAACAGACGATTTTAAATTAACTTATTTTTATGCTCTGCTAAGGTGCGGGCACTAAAGCTCTTACAGAGCTCGCACAGAGGTTGGACTTGCAAGTGTGGTACTCCTAAGCAGTATATGCAGGAGAGATGCCCATCAAAATTTGGCATCTTCCTTCCACATTTGTCACATTGTTTAAAACCAGTGGTACTTATTTTTGTCAGCCATTGTCAACAAACACTAAGGTAACAGCAATAAGAACAACAAACAAATTCTGTGGTAATAGCAATATGAAGAACAGTAAGAAGTCCTGTCAAGACACACACACACACACACACACACACACACACACACACACACACACACAGTAAGAAAAGGTTTTTTTTTTTTATTACCAACAATGGTAGTAAAGGTATACCCAACAGTGTAAAAGAAAGGAAGGAAAAATACCAGCGATGGTATTAAGATTACCAAGAGGTAAGGGAAAGGGAGGGGCCTGTACCAGCAATGGTACAAAGAAATACCAATAAAGTAATTAGGAGAAGAAAGTACTCACACAGTAAAAGGACTATATAACTATAAAACAAGTAACAATACAGAGATTTTAGAGAAAAAAAACAAAAGCAAAATATTTGAAAGATTTGAAAAAAATGCAACACTTAGCTTGAGAGCAGGCCTGATGCGTCTTGAAACTCTATGTGGCAAATGAGATCTGGGGAGATGAGGAGAGGGGCACTATGGGTAACCTTAGCTTGAGAGTTTCTGGTTGGCACGAGCTTGGTATATCGGCCGAGTCAGTTCCAAGGACGGAACCGAAACCCATCTATCATGATTGAATGAAGACTGACAACATCAGATCAATAATTCAAAGTGGTAAGGGATGATGATGAAACAGGGGAAGCTCAAGAAACATGGGCAGACTCCATACTGGAGAATATATACATGGAAGTTCTTACACAGATGCTTCTTCACACCATATAAAATGGCAATAATGTATAAAAAAGATGATATAAAATGTTGGAGATGTGAATCACCTGATGTTGACTGGTTTCATATGATTACTGGTTGTAAAATAGCATTTTTCTTCTGGGCAGATATATATTTCTGTACAGCTCTGTGGACTGATAATTGTATTGTTTCTGACTCTCATACTATTTAATGTACCAATTCCAGAAGTCATATCTAAAAACTAAATTCTTCTATTATGGTCAATTTTATCTATAGCAAGGAAAGTTGTCAAGAAGAATTAGAAATCTAAGTCTACTCTCTTATTTAATTCTGAATTTATTCATTTAACCAAATCAGTATGTAACAGTGAGATTTTTACCACATAAATGAGAACAAATGATATAACTCAGTTAATTGCTTGGAAGAAATTGCTTAACTTGTTAGAAAAATCTAAAAGCTTTTTCCTTTTTTATGTTTATTCTTATGGACATTGTATATAGTTTTCTTGTAGTTGTAAATACTTTGGTTATTGTTTTGCAAAAACATTTTGAAGAAAAAAAAAAGAAAGAAAAACAAATAAGGACAAACTGGGATTATGGATGCAGATCCTTAACCAGAATAACAATAATCATACAGAATATTATACTCAAAGTAGCAGAAACTATTCTAAGAACTTAACCAAGACGGTGATAGAGAAAGGAGATTCTGCTGATAGGTATGAGGCAAGAGGGGTCTGGAACTTACTGGAGAAAATTGGCAAAGTAACCAAGATACTGGGACCAAATAATTTGAGAGATAAAGCTAGTAGAATGGGAAGAAGCCAAGCACTTATTTGGACTTCAGACTAGAGACTGATATCAATCCTTGATAGGGAAGGCACAGTATAGGCAAAGAGAAAGAAATAGGGAGATCCTAAGTGAAAGACCAGCACTGATACAGCTTTTAGTAGAATCAGAACATAAACTGCTAAGCACTGTATGATAACTGTAGGAATCAGAGGAGGTTAGAAATAAATGGGAAGAGAGACTGGATAAGCAATTCACAGAGAAACAATGGGAGCATATATGTATGTCCTCCAAATATGCAATAAAGTATAGACGATTTGGGATCTTTGCATGGATGTGTTTGCATAGGTGTTTTTATACTACTAACAGACTCCAAATAATTTTTCCTCAGGTAGATGGCAAATGTTGGATGTGTGGTGAGGAAGAACAAGGTAATTGGGAACATATTTTTTGGGTGTGATGAGTTGGCAGACTTTAAACATTCCCTGCAAACTACTCTATCAGAAATACTGGATGTGCAAATTGGTGTAACTAAGGAAATGATTTTCTGAGCTGTGATACAGAAACAGAATTGCCTAGACACAGTGAAGCCTTGTTGAGTTTAATTCTGGTAGCTGCCAAAAAGCAACTACTAGAAAATGGAAACCAAAATTTAAACCAACTGTACTAGAAGCAGTAAATATAGTAACAGAGATAAAAAAAGAAGTTATGTACTCACCATCTGAGTCTGTACTTCATTTGTCTGCAACCTGTGGATATCGGATCCGATCTCGGATCCGAGCCGGCAGCTTTCCAAGCTACAAGATCCGAGCTCCTAGCTCCTCCCCCTACCCATAATCCCCTGCTATGTGCTACATTACCTCAGATCGAATTTTTTTGCCTCTTACACAACTCCTACCTTCGATAGAGGAAGCAACACCAGATAAACTGTCCTAAGCAGAACAAGACCTCTTTGGTGATCAGGAATCCCGAAAGGTTCGGGGGATGGCAGGGGGGGTCGGTTGCAGACAAATAAAGTACCTACTCAGATGGAACGTTATGGTGAGTACATAACTTCTTTATCTGAAGTAGTTACTTCATTTGCTCTGCAACATGTGGGACAGAGTCTCCAGCTACCTAGGGAGAAACCCTGGGCAGCCTATGGAAGGATATTCCGAAGCACCGCAGAGCCAAAGGAAGCCCTACCTCTTGATACCATATCCAACTTATAAACAGAAATAAACATATGTGAAGAGGACCAGGTAGCTGCAGAGCATATGTCATCCAAGGGGATCCTAGACCAGAAGGCTGCAGAGGTGGCCACAGCCCTCGTAGAGTGAGCGCGAATTCCCGTAGGAACCGGTTTGCCTGCAGATAAGTACCCGTGGACTATGCATTGACAAATCCAATTTGCTACAGTCACTTTGGAAATGGCCTTACCCATGGCTGATTTAGCAAATTACACGAACAACTGGTCCGATTTGCGAAAATCCTTAGTCCTGTGCAGGTAGAAACGCAGTTGTCTGTGCACATCCAATTTATGCAATGTGTATTCTCCTTTATTCTGAAAGTTTTGGAAGAACACGGGGAAAGTTTATTGATTGATTGATATTTGACTCCGAAGCCACCTTAGGTGAGAACGACGGATTAGTCCTGAGGAACACTCTATCCTTATGAAAAATGAGATAAGGATGCTTCATACATAAGGCTTGAAGTTCTGACACCCTTTTGGCTGAAGTAATGGCCACCAAAAAGGCTGTTTTCCAGGACAAGAACTTTAATGGAACCGAAGCCGTGGGTTCAAAGGGTGGGCCTGTCAAGGCTTGTAAGACTAATGCCAAATCCCATGCAGGCACCACCACTTTCACCGGAGGCTTCAAGAGGAAAACGCCCCGTAAAAAGATTTTACATAATTTTGTAGAAGCAAAAGATCCTAGTCCGTCTCCCACATGGAAATGGGAGATGGCTGCCAATTGTACCTTAACTGTTGAAGCACTTGCTCCTTGTCGGAATATCAGAGACAGGAAGTCTAGAATAGTAGGAATAGGAACTGTAAATGGATCCAGGCCTCTATCTTTAGCCCAGACAGAGAAACGTTTCCATTTGCTGCAGTAAATCTTCCTAGTAGTCGGCTTATGTGCTGCGACTAGAATGGCCTTAACAGGAGATGAGATATCGGGAGTCCTAGCCATCAGTGGAACTGGAGCAACCAAGCCGCAAGCTTGAGGTTCACCAGGTTCGGGGGTTGTAATCCCGCCGGATGTGAAATCAGGTCTGGAATGGGATCCAGTATCCATAGCAGAGATACACTCCGAGACCGCAGGTACGGGAACCAGATCTGGCGAGGCCAGAATGGGGCTATGAGGATAACTCTGCTCCCCAACCGACGGGCTTTCTGTATGAACTTGGTCATGAGCGGAAGGGGTGGATAGGCATATAGTAGACCGGACGGCTAAGCATGGACTAGAGCGTCTCTGGGATTCTCCCCTTCGGGGGGAAGTATTGCGAAGTACTCGCTGCATTTTGTGTTTAAGGGAGAAGCAAAAAGATCGCAGCAAGGCCAACCCTATTTGCGGAAGATCTGCTTCGCAACTGATGGATTGAGAGACCACTCATACGGAGTGAGAATCACTCTGTTCAGTTTGTCCGCCAAAATGTTGGACCGACCCTTAATGTGCATTGCTACCAGAAAGCGGTTGGTGGATATCGCCCATTCCCACACTCTCATAGCCTCCCGGCAAAGTGGGTAGGACCTGGTTCCTCCTTGCTTGTTTATGTACCAGACCACTGACATGTTGTCTGTCTGGATTGCAATAGTCCCCATAGGTACAAGGTTGTGGAGAGCTTGCAATGCTAGAAGCACCGCCCTCATCTCTAGGACATTGATATGCAAAGCGGTCTCCAGGGGAGTCCACGTGCCTTGGACGATTCTGCCCGAACAATGCCCCCCCCACCCGAGGCGAGAAGCGTCCTTGGCCAGCGTGGCTTGGGGGGGAGGGACAACAAAAGGCCTCCCTTCCTTCAGCTCTGGGGCATGGAGCCACCAAAGAAGGGAGTGCCTGCAAACTCTGCTTAGGGGAATCGGAGTATTCAATGGATGGAGTAGCAGGGACCACTGAACTTGAAGGATCCACTGCAGAATCCTCATTCACAGACGCGCGTAAAGGGCGAGACTGATCACTGCTGCCATAGATCCTAGTGCCCTCAGAACTAACTCCGCCTTCAGAGCCGGGCTTTGAAGAAGAATTAGCACCTGACACGACAAGCTGTTTATCCTGTCCGCAGTTAGCATAGCTCGAGAAATGCGGGTATCTAACTTGGCCCCTATGAACTCCAGGACCTGTACGGGGCAAAGAGAGGATTTCTGGAGGTTTACAGAGATGCCTAAGCTCTGGGCAAGGGTCAGAGCATAATCTCTTGCCAGGCAGAGCCGATGCCTGTTGGTGGCGGTAAGGAGCCAGTCGTCTAGGTACGGGTAGACCTGAATGCCCTGAAGTCTCAGGTGGGCTGCAGCCACTGCCAAGACCTTGGTGAACACCCTGGGGCTGGGGTGAGGCCGAATGGGAGAACCCTGAACTGGTAATGACTGGCTCCCAGTCGGAAGCGGAGAAATCTTCTGGATCGTCTGTCCATCAAGATGTGGTAGTACGTATCCTTGAGGTCTATCGAGCACATCCAGTCGTTCTGCCGCAGAAGGGGGAGAATAGATTGGAGGGTGACCATTCAGAATTTTTCTTTGGGAATGAACAGGTTCAAGCGGAGAGGTCTAGAATGGGTCTTAGGTCCCCCATCTTTTTTGGCACTAAAAAAAACCTGGAGTAATAACCCGATCCGGACTGGTCTGGGGGGACGGGCTGGATGGCTCTTTTTTCTAGCAACTTCAGGATTTCTGAAGCTGCTGCCTCCCTTCGATCGGGTGGAACATCGGGGAGGTGTCTGGTCGATATGATGCAGAGCACCCATCGATCTGTCGTAATGGACTCCCAGTTTGACAGGTGCTCCGACAAACTTCCCCCGACTGCCTCCAGAGAGGGACAGCCGGGTAAGCCCTCAGGGCTGCTGCACGGGTCTATCTGGGAAGGGTTCCCTGGACCCGAAGTTACGCGGTCCCCCTCTGCCTCTGGGCCGGCGTCCTCCTCTGCCTCTAGAGGACAAGGGGTCCGAAGCTGGATGGGATTGCTGGGACTTACGGAACCACAGCTTCTTTTGTCCCCTCTGATTCCTAGAAAAGGATCGTTGAGTATTAGAGAAGCAGACCCCGATGGCAGACAGCGTCTTCCCATCCTTCTCGCTTTGGACCAGCATCTTGCGAATGGTCTTGCCGAAGAGCGAAGATCCGTCAAAGGGTGTATTCACGAAGGACGCCTTGAAGGGATCAGTGAAATCGCAAAGACGGAGCCAGGAGTGACGTCGCAAGATGACCCCAGCTCCGCTGGCCCTAGCGGCTCCCTCCGTGGCATGGGAGAGTAGACACATGGACGTGTTAGAGATGGATTTTAGAGTGGCCATACGAGTTGAGAAACCTTTTTTGTCCTCGACCGACATGGACTCCGGGGGGCTGCAGCGTATTCCTTAATTAAGTCTCGTTGCAGCCTAATGGTATGTGCCATATAGTTAAGCGCCCTTACAGAAAAGGTCGCTGAACTAAACATCCGCTTCCCAATGCGGTCCAGTGCTCGATATTCCTTATCTGGCAGGTGAACCGAAGAACTCTCCTGCGCGAGTTCTCTCTTGGTGGCAGCCGCCACCAGCAGGGCATCCACTGGGGTTCCCTTGGCCCAAGACAACCTATCCACTGGGGGGCTAAGAATCTTGTTGGGTCACTTCAGGATAGGCTCCACGGTGTCGGGCTCCTTCCACGCCCTGGTAGTAATGAGGTCTACCAGGGGGTCAGCCGGGGGGGACACCCAGGAGGTAGAAGGGCCTGCCTCAAACGCATCCAGGAACACGGATTCATCTGCGGAAGGTTTTTGGGCAGACCACCCCCCTCTAATGTGCAACATTTCCATGATGTCTCCAAAGGAGACATCCTCGGGGGGTGACCTTGCGGAACCTTCCCCTTCATCTAAATCCGTGTCGGTTATGACGGACTCGGGGGAGTCCAGGTGCCTCCTCTTGCACCGACGTTTTCGAAGGACCTCCTCGGTGGGACTGTCCGAAGAGGGCTAGTCAACAGGGTCCTGTTCCTCTAAGGGAACCAACTGAAGGGCTTGAGCAGGCTGTTCCCGATGGTCGGATGATGGAGGATAGACCCACATGCAGCGGGGGTACGGGAGGATCCGACGCCCAAACCGGGGACCTGGAGGTCCTCAACAGTACCCTCTCCACAACCTCAAAAGCCAAAGGAGAGCTACTCTCGCCAGGCTCCGAGAGCAATCTCCTCAGCTCCGATGTAGGGATCGGGGTCGGAGCCGATGCAGCCGGAGCCAAGAGAGAGGTGTGCTCTGAACCCAACGGAGCCGAAGACACACCAGCCCCCCCGGATCCGATGCTCAGCCCTCAGCCCCGAGAGCTCGGATCCGACAGACTCGAAGGCACAGTCGGCGAAGCAACCGGAGCTATCGGTGCCGACGAATCGCCGGTTCCGAAAGGGCCTGGATCCGATAACTCCGAGACCCGAAGACGGGTCGGAGAAGGAGTAATCGGAGCAAATATGGGGGCCGCGCTCCCCCGCAGAGGGGGGGGGAGGCAAGAGCACCCCCATCTGCATTTGGGTTTGGATGAATCGGCGCATCATCCGATCCACATCTGCTTCAGTGAGGCTTCTGGTTGATCTTAAAGAAGTCGTCGAGGCGGGCCGGGAGGGTCGCCTCGACGACCTCAAGGGAGACCGATCCTCCTCCTCCAGCTCCGGAGAAAAATGAGGTGAACGGAGCTGAGAGGGGGAGGATCCGTAGCCCCTCGAGGGAGACCTAGTCAGCTTAGATGGGGGGCTGAGGGTTGAGTCTCAGCCCGCCTTTTGTGGGACTTACGTCCCTTGTCTTTGTTTCTTTTCTCCACCGTAGTGGAGGTACCTGAATCCCCCGAACTCAAACCCAAAGAGGGAGGTTGAGTCCCAGGTTGAATTGGGGGCCCAGAAGGCACGAGGGCTGTGGAGACAGCCTGTGCCTGACAGGGGGAGGAAGAAGAAGTTGATTCCTGAGGCAACAAGCCCGCCAGGATCAGCTTGTTCTTCCTGTCCCTAATAGCTCGGGGATTAAAGGCCGCGCAGATTGAGCAGGCCAATGACAAGTGGGCCGCTCCCAAGCATAAAACGCACTGAGTGTTGCCATCCGCCGGCGAAAGCTTATGGCCACACTCAGTACACTTTGAGAACACCGCCTTAGGCCCTTCAGCCATAACACCACTCACACCAAAACACACCCAAACACTAAAAGGGGGGAGGGTGAAAGGCGGGAACTAACAAAAAAACTAGTTAGAAAGGGGGAACAAAGGTATCTAACTACACTTTCGCTAACTACCCAGAAAAAACTAAACACTCTCACACAAGAAAAAGATTTTTTTTTTTTTTTTTTTTTTTACAGAAAAAAGAAAAAGGTTCAATCTCACCAAAAAGCCAAGGAGCTCTTCAAAAGTAGCTGCTTCAGCCACGGCAAAAAACGATCTGAGGTAATGTAGCACATAGCAGGGGATTATGGGTAGGGGGAGGAGCTAGGAGCTCGGATCTTGTAGCTTGGAAAGCTGCCGGCTTGGATCCGAGATCGGATCCGATACCCACAGGTTGCAGAGCAAATGAAGTAACTACTTCAGATCAACTGGATGTGGGATCTTTAGAAAAAGATGTATCTTGTTTAAAAAACATTTTGACAACACAATGCATTGAAAAAAATGAGGATCCACGGGTAGACATGCTGAAATGGCCGGTAAATGAACCTTGATAGATGAGTAAGAAAGGCCGCAGGATAGTAACTCACAAAGTATTGTAAAATCAGAACAACTAGCCCTGAATGGGTGCCGGTTATGTTGTTGGTAACAACTAGAAAACTTTTTCCATTTGTCAATGTATGATTTTGTAGTAAAATGCTTTCTTCCCTCTATTAGTACCTGTTATAAGTCCTCAGAAAACAGGTTCCTAAAGGAAATTAAGATCCTATCATCCAGACAGTCAATTAAATTTGACTGAAATTGGGGTGCATCAAACACCCCTGTCTGTTTGGAAGATTGTGGTAATTGCCTCATGCCATTTCTAAAAGAATGCAGAACCATATCTGCCTGGGCCAGAAGGGAGTCACCACAATGACCTTGGGGGATTCCTTCTGAATTTTCAGAAGTACCCCCCTGGATATAAGTGGAAAAGGTGGAAAAGCATACAGGAACATTCCTGTCCAAGGAAAAGAAAAGGCATTTGTCTTCCAGAACTTGTTGCATGGAGTCCTGGAACAGAACATTGTGGATGGAAGAAGGACCAACTGTGGAACCAACAGTTTGTTCCATGGCAATGCTAAAAACGGTGCCTCTTTTCCAGGGAAAACAAGCAGTAAAAGCCGGTAAAAACTTACAATCTCTAAAAGCCACTTTTTTCACACAAAAACGCAGTAAAAACTTTAAAACACTTACGCAGACACAATTTCTCCACAGAAAAAAGGTCATCAAATACTTAAAGAGCAGAAAAGTTATGTACTTAACATAATGTTCCATCTGTGTTGTCCATTTTCATTCTTCCTCAACTGATGGGTTCAGATCCGACCCTCAAATCCGACTCTGCCGTTACTAAAGCTTGTGGTAACCAAAAAGGTCTTGGGCTTCTCCCTTACCTATAATGCACCAACCCCTAACATCTCGTTCTACCAGAAGTCTGCTGTGATGAGGGTTGGGTTGGTGGGTGAAAAGCTGAAGAAGAATGAAAATGGACAACACAGATGGAACGATATGGTAAGTACATAATTATTTTTATCTAATGTTCAGAAAGCAGTTGGATGAGATTACCCACTGCCACACTGAGTGCTTCTCGACAAAAGGGGTAAGATCTGGTTCCTCCCTGTTTGCTGATGTACCAACCTGACATATTGTATGTTTGAATCACAATTTTCCCTAAAGGGAGAGCATCCTGGAATGTGTGCAACGTTAACAGCACTGCTCTCATCTCTAGAAGATTGATATGCAAACTGGCCTCGTAGAGGAAGAAGTGCCTTAAACTGTTTTCCCCGGGAAGTGCTCCCCCCACCCAATCTGGGTAGCATCTGCCTTCACTGTGGCCTTGGGTTGAGGGAGAATGAAAGTTCGACCTTGTAGAACCTGATCTGAATTAATTCACCACCAGAAGTATCTCATGCATGCCTGACTGATTCTTATTTGTGCTGACATGTGCTGATAAAAAATCGACCACTGAGTTGGTAGTATCCAATTAAAAATTCTCATATGAAATCTTGCTAGAGGAACTAAAATTATGGCAGCTGACATTGACCCCAAGGCTTGAAGGCTCAACCTGGCTGTAATCTTGGTATTGCAAATTATTTTCATGACCTGGAATCTGATAGTCTGAACTCCTGAGAGAGGAAGAGAGGCTGTCACTGATATCGTATTCAAGACTGCTCCTACAGATTTCAACTTTTCTGTAAGCTGTAAGTGACACCTTGTAATTTATGGTTATCCCCAGAAGAGAACAAATCTGAAGTACATGATCTCTTGCTCTAGTTAGTAGATGCCTGGTCGGAGTGGGAAGGAGCCAGTCATACAGATATGGAAACACTCGGAATCCCTGCAGTCTCAAGTAAGCTGCTACCACTGCCATGCATTTGGTGAACACCCTGGAGACTGTGGTGAGGCCAAAGGGCAGTTTTCTGAACTGATAGTGACTGGCTCCCAGACAGAAGTGTAAATACCTTGTGGACTGTCTGTTCATTTTTATGTGATAGTACACATCTTGAAGGTCTATCATGCACATCCAGTCGACCTTGCCCAGGGATGGTAGAATGGACTGAACCGTGACCATCCATAACTTTGTATGTTGAAATGACTTGTTCAAAGTAATGAGATCCAAAATTGGTCTCCAGTCCCCTGTTTTCTTTGGCACTAAAAAGAATCTTGAGTAAGTTCCGGATTCTGTCTGGTCTGGTGGGACCTCTTGAATGACTCTTTTTTTCTAGCAGCTTTTTTATTTCTAGTGCTGCTGCTTTCCTCTGACTGGGTGGAACATTGGGAATTTTGCATACAGTTGGGGGTGGAAGGGAAAAGGGGATTATGTAATCTCTCAAAATAATCCTCTGCACCCAAGTATCTCTTGATATATCTATCCAGGCTCTCCGATGCAAGGATAGTCGACCCCCAATTGCGTCCACAGGGGGACAATTAGCCCTCCTTTCAGGAGTACTGATACTGTCTATCAGAGAAAGAATCTTTGTAATCCAGGTTTTGTGGGCCTCCTCTGCAGAGAGGGTACCGTCTCCCATTACAGTTCTCTCTTCTGCCTCTAGGGGAACTATCTCCATGTGTGTTCTGGAAAGGACCCTGGAACTTTCTGAACTATATCTTCCAACCAACTCATTGATTTCTAGAAAAAGATCTTTGAGGGGGTCAAAAAAACATACACCCACTGCAGAGAGGGTCTTTCCATCCTTTTCATATCTGGAAAATGTGTCCTTCACTTTTGGGCCAAACAAAAAACTGCCTTCAACGGCGGCACTGATGAACAAGGACTTGAAAGGCTCTGCAAAATCACATAAACGCATCCAGGCAAGTCGCCTAATGGATATGCCTGAACCCGCTGTCCTTGAGGCTCTTTCCGCTGCAAGCAAGATAAGCCTCATGGATGAATTCGAAATGGACTGGAGGGTAGCCCACTTAGAGGCTACAGACGATTGAACCTTAGCAGTAATGGTTCCGGAAAGGGATTTTGATAGTCACTGATCAAGTACCTTTGTAGTCTAGTACACACATACTGTCTAGTAAAAGGAGACAGTGAAGAACACCTTTTTTTTTAAACAATAGAAAAAGGAAATACCAGCAATGTTAAGAAAGATTACACTATCATGCAGAAGTAGGGAGAAATAGGGAACAAGTTACCAGTGATGTTAAACAAGAATTACAGAAAATGTAATAAGGGTAAGGGAAAAATGCACTAATAAGATTTATAAGAAAAGAGGAAAAAAATGTTTAGGATAATATGAAAAAACACAATTACCTGAAGGATAACTTGAGAGCTAAGGCTGACTGTGTCTTTTCACGAAAAGTAGCAAATAAGATCTGGGGTATGTTACGTTTGGGGCATTATGGGTAAGAGAGAACCTCAAGAGCTTTTTGGTTACCACAAGCTATAGTAATGGCCAAGTTGGACCCCAGGATCAGATCCAAATCCATCAGTTGAGGTTAGAATGAAAACTGACATCATCAGATCAACTTTTAAACTGACAGAAAAAGGGTTTTCATTGAAACGTACAATACAGTCTTCTGACAGTGCATTAAAACACAAATTCCTAGCTTTAAAATAACTTTCCTAAACAGGAAATAAATTTTATGTTGGATGGTTTTCATCACCAAATGAAACTTACCTGCCCAGCAATTGATCAGCGCAAGCTGACTGTCAATTGATCAGCGCAAGCTGACTGTCAATCCTCTAAAGCCTCAGAGGAGGGTTGAAGGCTTGGCACCCAAACATATCTTTTTTGTCAGCCGAGCCTGAGCTGACTAATGGATTTGGGTGAGTGGAAGGTGCCATGAAGCTTTGAAAGCTGGCCGGCTGTTATATCCTATGCAAGATATAGCCCATATAGCTTACGCTTCTGCAACAGTGATCGATAATGAAGATCATCAACGTTTACTGCTATAGCCTTTGTTTTATCCTCATTTATTTTATATCCCAAAAAGCCTGAAACTGTCTCAAAAATGTTTAGCAACAGTGAAATATGCTATTCTGGATTTATCAAATACAAAATAATATAATCTGCAAATAAGGCTATTATACATCTCCATTTTATCTCATCCTCTCTTATCTTAGCTATTAATTCTTAATCCACATATTCCTCTAATCTTAGCATATTTATTTCTTCCATAAATGTTCCCATTTGTGTCTATTCTTGATTCCCCTATTCCTCTGCCCTATACAAATTTTCACAGAATTTCCAAAATATCTATAACATCTCTTTATGATCTCTGATCATTTTCTATGCACAGCCTCTTTTAGCTTGGTATTTTCTGTTGCCCAAGTTGTTGTACTAATAGTTTTTGTGCTTAGGGGTTGTTATCAAAAATACCTGATTAACAGTGAACTTTCTAAACTCATGCATATCAGTCAAATACTTCCTTATTTTTCCTACAGCATTCAATAATTGCTCCTCTTGTTTAGTAAGATTCCTCTTCAGTTGCAATTTTTAAACTTTGGTAATCCCTCCAAATATTTCCTATTTTTTCCCATAATACTTTCTCTTTCATTTCTATAACATTTTTACATTACATTTTATTCCCTTCTGAAGAACTGCATTCCCTAGCAACTCTTAAATCATTTTCACTACCCACTACCCATTCTTCACAAGTATAGAGAGAACAGAATTAAAAGTTATGTATTTACCATAACTATGCATCTGTGTTGTCCATTTTCATTCTTCCTCAACGAATGGGTCTTGGATCCGACCTCAGATCTGGCTTGGCTACATTTCTTACAAACATTTGGATCCAACTCTCAACTACCCATTATGCCTCACACTCCTGAATTACCTCAGATCGACTTTGCTGGTCTTTCAGACAAAAACAGGTTATAGCCCACATAAAGAGTAAAGACAGAAAAAGGGGCTCAAAGAGGAACAATGGTTTCAATATGTCTATCAGGCCACTCCCAAACCAAAGGAGAGGGAGAAGTTGAGGAAGAATGAAAATGGACAACACAGATGCATAGTTATGGTGAGTACATAACCTTTAAATCTGATGTTGTCATTTACATTCATTCCTCAATGAATGGGACAGAGTCTCCAGCTATGATAACCTTGGGTGGCCCTCATGAAAGGGTGTTCAGGAGTACCTCAGAACCAAAGGCAGCTCTGCTTCTGGAGATGAGATCCAACTTGTAATGAGTAATAAATGTATGAGCATTGCACCAAGTGGCTGCAGCACAGATATCATCAATAGAAGCTCTGATCCTGAAAACAGATGAAGTAGCCATGGATCTAGTGGAGTGAGCTTTTGGAGGTCTTGGCAAAGGCAAACCTTGTTGAGAATAAACATAAGAAATGCAATCTGTTAACAGTTTAGCTAAGGTAACTTTAGAAACTGGTTTTCCCAATCTACTGGTGGAAAGGGAGATGACCAACTGGTCAGTTTTTCTAAAAACCTTTGTCCTAGGGAAAAAAACAAAGCTGTCTATGTACATCTAAGAGGTGGAGTATGTATTCGTCTTTATTAGAAACATTTGGAAAGAACACAGGTAAAGTGATCACTTGATTGATGGTCACCTCGGGAGCTATTAGTATATAAAGTGACCCTATCTTTGTGGAATATCAAGTAAAGTGATTCTGAGGAGAGTGCTTGGAGTTCAGAAACTCACCTAGTTGAGGTGATAGCAACTAGGAAGTTTGTCTTCCAGGAAAGAAACTTAAGAATAAATTTGGCTGACTGCTCAAAAGGAGACTGAGTCAAACTCTGCAACACAAGTGTAAGGTCCCATGGTGGAGTAGGATCTTTAATCAGAGTTCTCAGCACAGAAAAGTACCTTTACAAAAAACTTTGCATAACTTGGAGGAAGCTAGAGGGAAAGCATCATCTGCAGTGTGATAACTGGAGATGGCTGCTAGCTGAACTTTGATAGTGGAAAAACTAGCTCCTTCTTGAAAAACTGAAGCAAGAAAATCTAAAGCAGCAGGAATAGGTGCAGTAAAAGGTTCCAGTTCTCTCTAATGGGCCCAGAAGAAAAATCTCTCCCATTTACTCTTATATACTTTTCTAGTGGAGGCCTTTTGGGATGATATCAAAATCCGGCAAACAGGGGAAGAAGCCTGGGCTGTCTAGCCATCACTGGAATTGGAGAAATCATTTGGGCCAACTTGAGTCCTGGAATGTCAGGCTGAGCCATCCCTGTGGATGAGTGATCAGATATAGAGAAATATCTAGTGTCCCAGGTGGACATAGGAGATGAGACCAAAGGAAGGGGATCCACACTTGATGAGGCTAAAAGGGGGCAATGAGGATAACCTTGCTCTTCAACTGGAGTGCTTTCTGAAGAAATTTGGGGATTAGAGGTAATGGTGTTAAACGTAAAGGAGATCAGAGGGCCAAATGTGGACCACAGCATCTCTCAGTGACTCCCCCTGAGGGGGAATTAGGGCAAATAAACTGCTACACTTTTTGTTGAGGGGAGAGGCAAAGAAACTGCAGAAAGGTTGACCGCATTGACTTAAGATTCTCTCCACTAAAGCTTGATTAAGAGACCACTCATGAGGCATCAGAATAGTTCCGCTGAGTTTGTCAGCTAGCATGTTGGATTTCCCCAGTATGTGTGTTGCTAGAAGAAAGTGGTTGAAGGAGATCGCCCACTGCCACACTCTTACTGCTTCTCAACAAAGGGGTTAGGACTGGTTCTCTCCTGTTTGTTGATGTACAAAACCATCAACATGTTGCCCATTTGAAAAGCAAATGTCTCTACTGGAAGAGATTTACGAAAAGCCCACA